>NC_050519.1:1550645-1553523 GCF_002922805.2 Oryzias melastigma
CTTCATTCTTTGTTCAAAAGTGTAAAGGAAACAAAACCTGAACTTTATGAGTTCTGGATAAAATACTATAAATATGAAGATGAAACAGCTGGGTGTTATAGTACAGCAGAAGTGTCAAACTCAAACTCACAGGTTCCAAAATCCAAAACACACTTTAGGTCCAACAGGATAAACATTTATTGAAAACTTTTAAAACTTAAGAGTTTAACTTTTTAACATAATTACGAACCAGATATATAGCATTACCTGCAATAACGCTAGTGTCAATGCTGTAAGCTGAATTTCGCCGCTGAAAATGCTGAAATCATTCGATAGCTAAAATAGCTGAAAACGCTGAAGCTGTTAGCTGAAAATGCTGAAGCAAATTGCTGAAAACACTAAAGATGATAGCCAGATGAAATGTTTGCTAAATGCCAAATTAGCTTTGAAAAAAAAAATTGGGTTAGCCTGAACAGCTAGCATGTAGCTGAAAAAATAGCTAAACTCCAAAACAGCCTAAATAAACTCAGTAAATACCAAAATAGTCCAAAAGCAGCAGAATGCTAACTTTTGAAACTTTAAAACTGTAACTTTTTAACATAAATACAAATAATAAAAAGGCAAGAATATTATTTCAGAATAAAACAACTTAAACCTTAAATAACTTTCAATATTTTACTCTCCATAAAAATATATTTTATAAAAATTATACAAGTTAGAAAGAAGCACAAGATAACATCGGGTCATTAATAGCAATAAAATAAAATGATCTGGAGGGCCGGATCCGGCCCCCGGGCCTTGACTTTGACACGTGTGTAGTAAAGGAACAAACAACAAAGTTAATCTTATGAAGATTTTAAAAATACTTCTATTTGTATGACCATCTTCATCACAGGAATCTCTGATAGAAACTTCATTAATCCAGCATGAATCAACAAATAAAACATTAGATTCAATTAGATGTTCAAGAGAGCAAAAAATTCAAGCTTCACAGAAATAGCCGGACCACTGAACCTCTTTGAGCTGCTAATATTCTGGTAGAGTTTTCTTTCTAAGTCAAACTTTAAAAAAAATAATTGAGAAAGGTTGTTCTAGTACAAACATGGGATATATCAGGATATGTATTGCATTGTGAGACGTGTATCACAATACAAATCTTATTGATATATATATATATATATATATATATATATATATATATATATATATATATATATATATATATATATATATACATACAGTGTATATATACACAGCATGTGTGGGTCTTCTCCAGCTTCCCCCCACAGTCCCAAAACAAGCTTTATAAGTTCATTGATTTCTCTAAACTGTCCCATGTGAGGGTTTGTGATTGTGTGTAACAAACTGTCAGCCTGTCCAGCGTGGCTGGGATAGGCTCCAGCAACCCTGAAAGAGATTGAGTTCAGAAAATGAACAGAATTTGTATATCTATAAAGCATTTATGTTATAGAAAACATACAACATAAACTAAAAATTTTGTTTAAAAAATACAATATTTAAAAAGTGCTTAATAGTTAGTAATCTGTCTTCGGACAATCTGAAGAATTTATCTCCACAAATATAAAATCTACCAGTTTATATAAAATTTGACAAGTTTAGGGGTTAGATGAGCGAGAACATAACTGAACAGGAGCTACAAAAATAAACATTTTTTCATCTGTTTTGCTGTAACTTTTGAAGTGTCTGTTGGCAGACTCGCCTTTTCACTTCCAGCCTAATCCACATTTAAAGATTGAAGTTTATCCCTGGAGGATTCCTGACACCAGATAGATGGAGGTCACTCTACCTTAAACAGAAATAGATTCATTAGTCTGGCTCGCATTAGAGCGGGTGAAAGGGTGAAATTAAACCCAGTGTTCACAATGGTGAAGCTTCAGCCGCCCAGGAACATGTTTATGCAAATCAAAGCCTAAAATGTCGTTTTTTTCAGTCTTTCTGTGTACAGCTGCCTGGTGACCGTGAAGGGAAGGTCAGAGGGTCTCCGAGACGTTCCTGGTCTCTGGAGGACACAGGAGCAAAGACGGATGTGGACCTTTCAGCTCAGAGAAACGCAGTTTCAGGATCAAGTTTTCTGGCTGTTTTTTTCAATTGTTTTCACTTATTCAGTACAGATTGAGTCATATTTTGATCGTTCAGCTAGTAGACGTTCAGTCAGATCGACAAACCATAAAAAAAAAATAAAAAATTATTAAACTAATGAAAAAAAAGCAGAAAATTAAATGACCATCTGTGTGGTTGTTTCTACGTCTTTAAGTGACTTTAGTCATTCTCTGAAGTGCTTTTCCGTTTTATTATCTAAGAAAGGAGAACTAACACTCACGGTTCTTCTAAACTCAAATGTTTTAAGACTTTAAATCCGTTTTATGCAATAAAACAAAAAAAAGATTTCTTCAGGAAATTAGCTCAATATGAAGGTCACATTTACTTAACACAGTCTTACATCATCGAAGATAACACAAAATAAAGACTTTATCCTGAACTGTGAGATTATGAGTAAACTGGAGGTGAGCGTATCGATCTGAGTATCGATAACAAGGTAAAGTATTAACACTGGCATGATGAGATTGATACTTTTGTTTTAGTTTTTCTTCAATAAAGAATTCAGATTTACTTAAAATTCATACAAGCGCAGCGTCTGCAGCGTTGCCAGATTGGGCAAAAAAACAGCCCAATTTGAGTAAAAATCCTCCCAATTCGTTTTTAAATTCAGCTACATCGTAGCTGTTTTGGCTAGTTTAGGCCTTTTTTTATTTTTTGAGGCTGTTATAGAGTTTAGCAAATATTTCCGCTACATGCTAGCCGTTTTGGAAAATTTTACGCCCTATTTCCCTTTTTGAGGCTATTTTGAAGTTTAGCTGTTTTTATCAGCTACATGTTA
>NC_050519.1:1553637-1557724 GCF_002922805.2 Oryzias melastigma
AGCTTCAGTGATTTCAGCTATCATCTTCAGCGGCCAAATTCCGTTTACAGCATTCACACTAGCATCAATGCTATCTATTTCATGATTATGTTAAAAAGTTTTAAAGGGTTTTAAAGTTTTAAAAATGTAGTTTTAGAGTGTTCAATAAATGTTTATCCTGTTCAACCCGCGACCTAAAGTGTGTTTTGGATTTTGGCCTCTTGAGTTTGACACTCCTGTTCTAGTGTAAGGTCAAGTCAGTGACCCGTGTCTTATGAGAACCCCAAAAGTTACGATTTAAACTGTTTCTACCTTAAATGACTCGGTTCTCTGTTCTGAATCAGCTGACAGCATCAGCTGTGTTCTCCCCAGGATCTGAGCCGTCAACCACCTCAGTTTTCAGGTGAAGTAAAAACCTCTCGTAAACATTTCTTGATCAAATGAGATTCATTTGAAGCATCTTTACTTGAAGCCATCTGGACCTGAACAAATGCATCAGCGGCACTGAAATGTCTCCCATCACGACTTTTCGGACTCATTTTCTGCTCTGTGATCCTGCAGCAGAATTACCTGAAATAACAAAAAAACAACCTGAGCGTGCAGCCATTGTCTCCCCTGAAAGTGAGGCTTTTTGCTCCATAATATCATGCCACCCTCAGTGCAGATGTGAATGTGGAGGCTTTCAGCCTGATCAATAATTCCTTGAGCTCCAGATTCCGCACTGATAAGGCACTTTGATGTGGACTGAGTGCACGCGAGCGGGCGACGCCATCCTGGGGGACAGAATGCAAAGAAAAGAGGCCTCATTATTTCAGAGAGCTGTCAGCGGGTCACGTTCAATTAGCTGGAATAGGTTTGTCAGTTTGGCAAACAGAGCAACAGCCTGCAAGGGGGTGGGGGGGTAAATAAAAGCTCCTGCGACTTTGAGAAAACAGTCAAACGAGAGCAGGAGCGTCTCTGATTCGCTTCGTGGACTTTGCAGGATCTGCAGAAGGAGCATTTCCGCACCGATGCGTGAAATTTCCACCCACATTCATCTCCCGTGTTCGTGGAGGAGCTCCTTCGGCGGATTGAATCATTTGATAATGAATAGTTCGGTGCAAAGTGAAAGCGGATGTTTTGCTAATTAGCTGAGTGATGAATGGCAGCTGCAGAAAGCTCGTTTGCTTTGATTGTTGGTTTTTCAAAGGGGCTGGTGCTCTGTCAACAGCGAATCGTGGAGAAGCAGGAGCCGCTAAACAGACTCTCTCTTACTGGAATGGAGCTGTCAGCGAGTCCTGACATTTGATTTAGTCTCCAAACAGCTGTCGGAGTCTCAGCGTGTCCAAACAAATCCCAGTTTCTCCTCCTCCTCGGAAACCGCTCCTCGGAGACTCCTGCTAAATTTAATATGTTGGCGAGCTGGAAGCTGTGACGAGAAGAAATCATTTTTAGAAATGACGCAAAAAACATGCTCATAAAAATTGGTCCCCAAAATCATCTCAGATGGACCAAAATTAGGGCAGGTGTAAAGACGAAGAGTATGGACCCCACCTGTCAGTGTCACCATGGCAACAGTGCATCTCTGTGGCCAAAATCTTTTTCCAAAAATGTTTGCGTTTTTGCAAATTTATTCAACTGATCTTCAACAGCAGGAGGTGAAAGATGGTGTTCCCTCGCTATATCCTGGTTCACCTTATCCAATTTAAGTCCTTCATCCTGATTGGCTGTAGATCTTCTCTGTCTCCTGGACAGAAAACCTTCAGTTTGCCACAATTATATGAACTTCTGATCTTAATCAGGTCTTTGTTTTCATTCAGTAAACTTATTTTTCTATGATTTTACCGTTTTTAGGTCTTGATGTCTGCAGAGAACCAGGATTTCATTAGTCTCTAAGTTGTAGCACCATTGTAGCAATCCCACCCATACTTCCCGACATCCATCTGTTCACTCTCCCCCTTTAGCTTACAGCCCCCAAAGCTAACATTAGACAAACAATATCAGAACTGTCCAGTCGTACAGTTTAGACCCAAAGACGATCATGGATCTATTTGTCTGTGGATGAATCAGAAGGGGGCGGAGCTTGGAGACGTTGCTCCTGATTACAATTTGAATAAAGAAATACTTAGAAATGCAGTTTTAAGCTTCATTTTTTTCTATATATGTCCTTCATCATCAGAAAAACATGTTAACCCTTTAAAACCGGAGTGTTTTCTTTGTTCTACTGTAACTTTTTCACCGTTAACACGATCAATGTCAGATTCTGAAGCGCTTTAACTTGGCGGTTCAGGCTTTAAAACATTTCTTATCCCACTTCTATCATGGTCAATAAATATTGAATTGTTTTTTAGAACTTTATTCTTAGTATTTTTGCAGTTTAGATCACTTTTTCACAAAGAACGGACTATTCGATCCGTGGTCCGGAGCCATATTATACAAATAAAATGTACCTGGTAAAACATTGTGATTAATTGTGATTAATGCCAACACCAAAGTGCGATTAATCAGATTTATTTTTGTAATCGATTCACAGGAGTAATTAAAATTAAATGTTCTAAATGTAGAGTTTTGTGTGTGATTTCATATTTTGATTATTTGCAAGAAAATAATTGAGACTGAAAAAAATTACGATTAATCGCAATTAATTGTTTCCATATTTGCGATTAATCAGGGTTTTTTTTCAGTTGATTCCTGACCCTAATAAAAATATAAAAGAGACGACAAAAACTCCTGCTGTTTCATGAAAACATGGATTTTTAATGAATCTCTGCTCTCTGATGAAGCAGGAAGGGGAGGGGCAAAGTGTGAGGAGGAGGTGCATTGTTGCCAGATTGGGCGGGTTTTTACTCAAATTGGGCAGTTTTTTGCCCAATCTAGCAAAACTGGAGCTGAGCTTCTATGAACCCCTTAAGTCACATGTGTCAAAATCTAGGCCCGGGGGCCGGATCCGGCACTCCAGATCATTTTATTTTATTGTTATTAATGACCTGATGTTATCTTGAGCTCATTTCTAACTTGTATAATTTTGACAAAATATATTTTCATGGAGAGTAAAATATTGAAAGTTAATTAGGGTTTAAATTGATTTATTCTGGAATAATATTCCGGCCTTGTTATTATTCAGAATGATGTAAAATAGTTAAATTTTTAAAGTTTTAAAATTGGTATTCTGTTAGCTTTTTGGACTATTTTGGCTAATTTAGGCTTTTTTTAGGCTGTTTTGGAGTTAGGCTTATATTTACATGGTAGCTTTTTCGGCTAAATTAGGTGTTTTTCAGTTTTTTAGGCTATTTTATAGTTAAGCTATTTTTTTCAGCTACACGCTAGCTGTTTTGGCTAAAGTAAGTTTTTTTTTAGGTTTATTACCACTAGAATCCCTGGAACTTTCAGCTTCTGCAGCAATGCCCCCCTCCCCTTCTCAAAGGAGTGTTGTGGTGATCACCTTAAACCATCAACTGTTCAATGCAGGTGAAAAAAAAATGTTTTTAACACAGACAAATACAATAATTGACAAACTGGTGACATGGGGGGGGGGCGTTTGATCCATTTTGGATGCTTTTTAAACATAAACAATGACTTCCTGTTTGCGCAATGCAGATTGTCAGGTTTAAATTTAAGTTTGACATGCATTCCAGATTCCGCCACTAGACGGTGTAGTGGTTAAGGCTGCTGACTCACATTCAGAAGGTTGTGGGTTCGAATCCCGCTCAGGAATAGTCCACATTAAATATTTGTTTTTACTTGTAAATTTCATTTTTATCTCTAAACTGTTCAATGCAGGTGAATGAAATATTTTGAACACAGACAAATACAATAATTGACAAACTGGTGACGTGGGGGGGGGGCGTTTGATCCATTTTTGATGCTTTTAAACCATCAACACTGACTTCCTGTTTGCGCAATGCAGATTGTCAGGTTTATATTTAAGTTTGACATGCATTCCAGATTCCGCCACAAGACGGTCAAGTGGTTATGGTTGCGGACTTACACTCAGAAGGTCGTGGGTTCGAATCCCGCTCAGGAATAGTCCACATTACATATTTGTTTGTACTTTTATATTTTCTTTTTACCTTAAAACTGTTCAATGCAGGGGAAATAAATATTTTTAACACAGAAAAATACATTAATT
>NC_050519.1:1559336-1560422 GCF_002922805.2 Oryzias melastigma
GGCAAGTTAATGGCTCATCAGTGACCCACCATGACACAACAATGGGCTCTCGGACTAGAGGGGGGAACTCTTCCCTGCGCAAATTTGGGCAGGCTCAGGAATTCTAGTGTTAAGCTAATTTAGCATTTAGCTAATATTTTAGCTGGCTATCAGCTTCAGGGTTATAGCTATTAGTTTCAGCGTCTTCAGCAGCCAAATTCAGCTTACAGCATTCACACTAGCATTATCACAGGTAATGCTATATATCTTGTTCATAATTATGTTAAAAATTTACGTTTTTAAAGTTTTAAAAATGTAGTTTTAGAGTGTTTAATAAATGTTGAGGCGTGTTTTAGATTTTGGCCTCTTCTGCGATTGAGTTCGACACTCCTGCCTTTAGTAATTTCAAACTCTTTACTGAACATATTGAAGAAAAACTGTGATGAAAGTATTGATCTCATTAAGCTAGTATTGATACTCCACCCTGGTATCGATACTATCAATACTCATCGATACACACACCCTCGGTTTTCAGCTCCATCCACGTTTCTGACGATGAACGTTTATACCTCTAAAGTTTAGGAGGAGGTCGTCCTGCGTGTCAATCCAGTGACACATTTCAGAGCAAGGAGGATAATTGGCTTACTTCATTTTTTAAAAATATATATTTTTAATTGTTTTGCTTATTTTTGATGACTTGTGAACCTCCCACATTTCCTTCATGATCAGCTGAAGTATTCCTGATGTAGAGGCACAGAAGTTGAGATATAAAAATGTGGCCTCGCTGCTCCTTATGTATGAGATGGAGTAAAAGTTTGTCAGGAGGGAAGGGGGGGGTATCGGGGTACGGCAGCAGGCGAGGGCCACTCAGGGCTGCACGCAGCTTGAATTGATGCTTGTTTCCGTTTCACATCCACTCCAGCCCCAAATCGTTTGTGCTCAAACTGCATTTTTCCTCAGACCTCACGGAGCAATTACCTCTCCAGAAAAGACTCGCTAACCCTCCTGCGTTCCTGGCGAGAACAAAACCCGGCAGAAGTGCTCTTCATCACGCCTAATTCTGCTTCCCGAGTCAAAGAAACGATAAAAACAGCCAGAAGAGCCCTC
>NC_050519.1:1560571-1573118 GCF_002922805.2 Oryzias melastigma
CAGTCCGTCAGTCCGTCAGTCAGCAGAAAAGGATGAGGAGGATCTGAAACAAAGGAAAGTTCTCTGAATGTGAGGTCCAGATCCTCAGAGGAGAACAACTTTTACCAAAACTAATTTAAATTACAAACAAGAAAGTCTTTGCTGCTGAAACAGAGCAAAGGCGCTCCGGCGTGAAAAAACCATCCTGATAGTGACAGACTGCAGATGACACCGAAGAACATCTTAGAAACACAAACACTCAGATTTTAATTTGAAACTTTAGTCCAAGCAGCCTTCCAGGTGGAGATGAGCAGTGGTGGACTTAACAATTAAACAAAAAATACACAGAATACAGCAAATTTGAGAGTAAAAATGGTTCCAATGATTAGAAACAAGAATAAATTACATTTATGGAATAAATAAGTGGACAAACAAACAAAAAAAATATATATATTTTTTTCCATTAGTTGACTATGCATCTCATGATGACAGGTGAACCACTGCTCCACCTGCCTCCCCTGACCAGACGTCCCTGGATGAAACATGTTTCAATAAGTGGAACTGAACCGAGTCAAAGCAACATTTACCTGCAAAGCTGAAGTAAATCCACTCAGTCTGGAAACACCGAATTGACTGGAATGTTCCATTGCTGAAGACGGGGAGGACAAACACTTTCACATGATTATTTCAGCAAAATGTTAAACAATAACAGATGTAAATTTTATTCCAGAATAGGGGTGCCCAAACCTTGAGGACCGACCTCCTGCTGGTTTTCCAGAAACTCGGCCTTATCTGCTGCTGATTACCTGGATCAGGTGTGTTTGGCCAATAAGAAGCTTCAATGGCAGATTGGTTGGAAAACATGATGGACACTGGCCCTCGAGGCCTGGATTTGGACACCCTTGTTCTAGACCAGTGTTCCTTATTCCGGGTCCTCGAGAGAGAGAGAGAGCTTTGCTTGCTGCTAATTACCTGGACCAGGTGTGTTCATTCAATCAGAATGTGGAGAATTCTGACTGAACTAATCAGCAGCTAGCAGGGCTTGGAGATCTGGAAAACAGGCAGGGTGGTGGCTCTCGAGGACCTGGAGTGAGGAACATTGTTCTAGACCCTTTCATTAGGTGTTCAGCCCAGGCTATTTCCTGCCTTCGCCTCGTGGTCAGTCCTGGATAATGGCTGCCTACAGATGAAAAACGTTCAGCAAACATCAAGGTCGTAGACCACTCAGTGAACCTGTAGAGAAAGACAATGTAGACCTCATTTGTCTATGGGCGTGCTGCGGGTGACACGGTGAGACACGAGTGTGTCACAGACTTGTTCCTGCACAAGGAGCCCATTAGTGCTGTTCACGTGATGAGTGCGATCTCCTTGGTGCAGCCTACACTTTTTGCACGTCATGTTCACACTAGAATGTGACTCGTGCATGAACGTGACAATCTATGGGTGTTTTAAATCTTTTTTACAATATCAACCTTGTTCGACATCGAGTTATTATGAAACAACTTCTTCTTAGAGGTGCATAACATAACCAATACCTTGTATGGTTTATATTGTGTTTTATGCACTTATGAGTTTTTTTGTTGTTGTACTTGTACAGAGTTGTGTAGCCCTGTGAGTCCAGGACAAATATCTCCTGTGACCATTTCTGTTTTTGACTTGATTTACTCATAGTTGAAGAGTCTTGGTGTGAAATGTCAAAGTGGTTCAAATCTTTTCAATCCTGTTTCAGGATCTTTCTTTCACAGCTCTATTCCGATATATGAGAGACTTGGTGTCCAGCGGATACAAACCAGAATTAAGAACGACTCCTTCAAGATCAATTTTAAGGAGTTGACATTTCCGTAAATTAAGAACAACGCTACCAACAAGTCACTGCCAAATCCGAGTCCCTGATTGATCAAAGATGAACTTCTTTATCTTTTAACGAGCGCTCCATGATCGTGTGTTTTACGTAGAGCTGAAAATAGACTTAAAAACTTGTATAGTGATACACATACACATAGACTTTTCACTGGAAGCAGTCGGTTGAACGGATGTTTGCCAGCCTGGTGTGAACGTAGCATTAGAAACTAGGAAAGGAGACAGTCAGAGTGTAGTTTGTGTGGACATCCAATGGGGACTCCCCGTTTGGGTGGTCAGTAAGGAGCCAGTACTCTCACCTTAGACAGAGGGCGACCGTACGGCAGCATCCCGGACTGGACAACCCAAAAAACTAACAACCTGTAGAACTAGGAAACAAGCCACAACAAAATGTTTGTGTTTTCTTTGGGTTTTTGTGCAGAAAAAGGGTCAAAATATTTGTATTTTCAAGCGACGCATTGATGGATGTTGTTTGCTTTGGGATCTATGAAGGTGGATCCACACAAACACAAAACATCCGACGTTGATGTGAGATTTATTACTAAAGAAAAGCAAATCAGCGGGAAAGAAAACGTATAAACATTCAGTGAGAGGAAAAAATGAATCCTAATTTGAGCGGATTAATCAGAGCCTCTCAGGATGACAGTCTCTTTTAAAGGACCAGTGGTTTTGTGTTGAATCCAAACAGCAGCCATCTGTTCCCGCCGTCTGGGAGTGTCAGTCACTTCCTGAAACGTGCAGCCGCTTTCAGCATCGCTGGAAAGTTTGGATTAAACAAGCAGGAGTCCAATCCTTCCACTGTCACCGACAGCATCGTTCAGTGAAGGTCCATCAATGTTCTGGTGGATCTGAGTATTTACCTCTACTGTGATTCCGCTTTATTTACCAACAGCAGGCGTGCACAGTTGGAGAGCAGCAGACTGTCAGAGACAGGAACTCAGAGGCAAAAAGATCCGGTTTCAGATGGATTGCTGGGATTTAGTTGATGTTTTGGAAAGTTCTGGTTCTGCTTAAGGTTTTGATCCGAGCTGAAGTGAACAGAAACACGTTTCTTGTTTTATATCTTCCCAAAAAAGAGCCAGACTCCTCAAACTTAAATTAATATGTTACTTAAAACCATCAATGTTGATAAATATGTTATTTATGGATTTTTCTGATGTTTACATTTTTAATAGAAAAGGGAAAAAAAGAACAGAAATAAGTAAACTGGAAGGTGAAATTTTACATTTTCTGACTTTTGTTTCTCTTTTCAAATTTTTTTGCCTTTTGTCCATTGACTTAGTCCAAACTGTCCTTGCTAAAGGATACCGGCTGTCTCTAAAGGAAAGACCTGTAGGGGGCGCACAGGTGACACGCATGAAATATCAAAGTCTTAGATCGACCACTGAACCTAAAGAGAGAAGGTGTTTTACGACAGACATGCTGCTGGCGACAGGTCGGAGTGAACACTGAAGCCACGTTCACACTGAAGGTACGTTCACACTGAAGGTACGTTCACACTGAAGGTACGTTCAAACTGAAGCAACGTTCACACTGAGGCTGCGTTCACACTAAAGCTACATTCACACCGAAGCTACGTTCACACTGAAGCAACGTTTACACTGAAGCAACGTTGACACTAAAGCAACATTCACACTGAAGCTACGTTAACAATGAAGCAACGTTCACACTGAAGCAACGTTCACACTGAAGCCACGTTCACACTGAAGCAACGTTTACACTGAAGCAACGTTGACACTAAAGCAACATTCACACTGAAGGTACGTTAACAATGAAGCCACGTTGACACTGAAGCAACGTTCACACTGAAGCCACGTTCACACTGAAGCAACGTTCACACTGAAGCTACGTTCACACTGAAGCCAAGTTCACACTGAAGCAACGTTCACACTGAAGCCAAGTTCACACTGAAGCTACGTTCACACTGAAGCTACGTTTACACTGAAGCCACATTCACACTGAAGCCAAGTTCACACTAAAGCAACATTCACACTGAAGCTACGTTAACAATGAAGCAACGTTCACACTGAAGCAACGTTCACACTGAAGCTACGTTAACACTGAAGCTACGTTAACACAAGCAGCTGCTTTCAGTCAAAAGTCCATTCAAATACGCATAAACATTTGTTTTGGGTTTCTGGGTTCAAAACTCAGGTTCACACATTGCTATGTAGGTTTTTTATGACTGTTTTCCGGCTCTACGTACAAAATGTACCACTGGTACCGGATGCGGATCGGTGCCAGTGCCGAACGTGGACAGTACCAGATGCGGATCAGTATTGGATGTGAATCTGTACCGGTTTCAGATGCAGTACTGGTCCTGGATGCGGTACCAGACACAGACCAGGCTAGGGTTAAGGTACCGGGTTCGAGAACTGGTACCGGCAGGGTCCTGAGGTTCGGTCCTCCTCCGGTACTGCGTCCAAGAAAAAGACCGGACCCCTGATTCAATTGGAACAGCACTTTCCTCAAACGTGATGCTGAGGGTCTTTAACCACACATCAACGTGGTGACATGTGAGTGAGAATGTCTTACTGAGCTGAAGACGTAGATATTTATCATGATGAACTATTTCAGATTTAGATTAACTATTGAGTGAAAACAATCATTATAAAATAAACTGAACTTATACTGAGGTTTTTAGGTGATTATTTATTTAAAAAATGTAACAAAAAGGCAAAATTGTGCTTAAAAATAGGTAAAATATTTTTTTTGTCAGAATTTTTTTTTTAATTAAAGGGTTAATAGATTAAACACTGGAAATCAATTTTTATGAAGTTGAATTGCAGCTCAATGATCAGGAGAAGACTTACTTTCATTGTGTTAAAGTCAAGGCCCGGGGGCCGGATCCGGCCCTCCGGGTAATTCTATCCGGCCCTCCAGATCATTTTATTTTATTGTTATTAATGACCCGATGTTATCTTGAGCTCATTTCTAACTTGTATAATTTTGACAAAATATATTTTTATGGAGAGTAAAATATTGAAAGTTATTTAAGGTTTAAGTTGATTTATTCTGGAATAATATTCCTGCCTTTTCATTATCCAGAATTATGTTAAAAGTTACAGTTTTAAAGTTTCCAAATTGTCATTCTGCAGCTTTTTGGACTGTTTTGTTATTTAGTACAATTTTTTTAGGCTATTTTGAAATGTAGCTATTTTTTCAGCTACATGCTAGCTGTTATGGCTAAACTTTTTTTTTTAAGCTGATTTGGTATTTAGCTAATATCTTAGCTGGCGATCAGCTTCAATATTTTTAGCTAACAATTTCAGCATCTTCAGCAGCCAAATTCAGCCGACAGCTTTCACGTTAGCATTATTGCAGGTAATGCTATATATCTAGTTCATATTAATATTAAAAAGTGAAGGTTTTAAAATGTTAAAAATATAGTTTTAGAGTGCTCTATAAATGTTTATCCTGTTCGGTCCGTTATCTCAGGTGTGTTTTGGATTTTGGCCCCCTGTGTGATTGAGTTTGATACCCCTGCTTTAGATCTATTTTCTTCATTCTTACTGTTATGTTTCTGTTTGTCGTTTAAAGGCCGTTTTGTCCATCAGAGAAAGAACCACGACGATCTGAGGTCACTTTTCCAAAGGTTCCTTTTAAGCACCTCCTGTTTCTTTTAAGCAGCTGCTTCCGCGGGTGATTTGTATTCACGTCTGCAGCCTTCATTTCTGGTTGGTTCTGCTCGGCGCCCCGATTCAAATGACTTTCAGTCTCTTTGTTCTGGGCAGCGGTCCAGGCCAGAGGGGCCGGAGAATGATGCATGGAGCTTTTTTATTAATGCGATGTGCCGCACGGACGGCAACAACGGCGTTCATATTTCTGCTCTGCCACCTTTGCGCCGACCTGCCGAAGGTGCGGGATCACCCCGAGGTATCAGTTCTGTCAAAGCCGCCCGGCTCCCCCATAAAGGATGTCTAATCGTGTCGTGAAATATCATCCATCACGGCGGGTCGTCTCCTAAACCGCTGAAGGATTTCCTGGCAGTGTTTTCGGTCAGCCAAACACATCGGGGAAACTCGTGAGCCCAAATGGCGGGAGTACATATGGCAGATGATCATGGGGATCCTCGTCCTCCTTTCTGGCGTCTGACTGCTTCTGCAAACGCTTTTAATGACTTTCTGAGATTTCCAGCCTTTGACGACCAGTTATTCGGCCATCACGCCGCCTCTTCTGGAAGGACGCCACGTTTGGGTCCGTCCTGGGACTGGCAGCTGTCCAAGAGCAGGAGACGTGAGGAGATGGTTAACGGCAGCAGCGGGGGCCATTAGCAGGCTGCTGCTGTTCAATTAGCAGTAACATCCTCGCAGGTGGGTTCCCTCGTCATGTCTGGGGTGGAACGGGGTCCGGGGCATCCAGCGGGGACGCTGCGCGGAGACATCTGCTCATCAAACGAAGGGAACGTGTCTGAGCGCCTGTAATCTCGGCGAGCGACATTATCTGCTGATCAGCTGAGTGGTGGCGAAGAACTGGGCTGCAGCGCAGAACGTGGCGGCGGGATCCTCAGCGGAGGAAACCTACATACACCAGTGATAACCTGCATATCCAGCTCTCAATCTGCCACACTGAGGGGGAAAATAAATAGCCTTCATCTCAGTGAAAGTGGGCTCTCCGTGCTCACAAAGTGGTAAATGTTGCCCATTGTGAAAGTGGAACATGCTGAAGCTCAGAGGGAATTGAGGCAATGACAAGGGCACTGGGGCAGGACCGCAACGAGGACAGGGAGGGGGGATCAGGACAGGTCTTCTCTTCATCGCGCTCGCCGCATTTTTCTCAGAATAGCTGTGAAAAACGGCCTCATGCTGAGGGCAAACAGCTGCATGGACTAACAGGGACGATTATCACGGCCGAGTCTCAACAATGAGGCCAAAAGGTCAGAATTTACCGGAAAAATGTCAGAACATAAAAACTGTTTTTATTCTGAGTCCTGTGAGTTTGGGATGATTATTGTGTGAATGTTGAGTAAGTATTCACACAATTGTGATTCACCTGCTCCTTTTCTGCACTTAAAAACTCAATCACAGTTTACCTAACATGCTAACGTTTTTGACTAATTTGTTATCTATTGTTTTTTGGGGGGAAATTTATAGGTTAGCTTCTATTTTAGCAACATGCTAACTTTTTAAAATAATTTAGCTTCCTGAGGAACCTTAGGCTATTCTAGAGTTTAGGTAATATTTAAGCAACATGAAAAAATGTTTTAGGCTAATTTGTCAGCTACTGAGGTTTTTAGGCTAATTTAGAGCTTAGCTTCTATTTTAGGAACAGGCTAAAATACCAGTACCCTAACCCAGCACCAGTATCCTATACCGGTACTGGTACCCTAGGTCAAACCTGGTGCTGATACCCTAACCCAGTATTGGTACCTTATACCGGTACCGGTACCAATACCCTAACCCGCTACTGGTACCTTATACAGATTCCAGTACCCTATACCGATACTGGTACCCTAACCAATACCAAGTACCAATACTTTAACTGGTACACTATACTAGTGCCAGTACCAGTAACTTAACCCTAACCCGGTACCCTAATCCCAACCCTTGTGGGGTACCGGTTCCCCGTTTGTTTCTGCGTCTGGTAACTCGTCACAAGGGTTGGGGACCCCTGATTTAATGGGGACACCCAAAACGTCAAAAAAGGATGCGGAGGGGGGATGGGGGGGGGTGAACCGCATATGTCCATATATGACGTGTTGGGAGTGAGAATATGTAGACATTTTAGGAATGTGGGCGGGGTTAACAAAGAAAACCCTCAGTTGCCAAGAAAATACATAAACGTACTTTTGCTGATTCTTTTAAAAATGACAAAGTTATCTGTCACCCCTGGATGACCAAAATAAAATATGGTTCCTATGGAGATAAAACCTTCAGGAAAGTTTGAAAAAAAAAAAAAGATTTTATTTATGAATTAGGCACATGCGGCTCTGACCAAGTGGCTGAGCCACCTCGACTGGCGGGGTTTAAGATCTCAGGAGATAAGCTTACGCCCCTGGTAGGGTCTCCCATGGCAGACGGGACCACGGCGACAAGTTGGACCCTGAGCGTTTCAGAAACCGTTTATCAAAAGAAACACATCCAGTGATGTCGTCTGGATTGGCGTCACCGGGAGCCCACTTTGGAGCTAGGTCTGGGGATTGCAGGCCAGCTACTGGTGGTTCGGCCGAAAGTGATGACGTAGATCGCTCCCCCGTGGGTCCACCACCTGCAGGCGAGTTCCTCGACGGCCCAAACCTCCAGTCATAGAATTTGGTTTTTGGGATTCTGGAATAAAATCGGAGCTTCCTCGATGCTGTCACATAAAAACGATGAGTATTTGCTGATGGGACGGCAAAAGTCCTTCTCTCTTCATCACACCAAGGTTGTGTTCGTCTCTTACCTCGCGCTCTCAACCTGAAAGGAGTCGGTCATCCAGACCGATTCAGAGGCATCCCATAATTATAGACTTGTCAGTATGGATTTTCATCAACAATAATGTTCGTGATGATCCGGCAGGAATGTTAATGAGTCCCTTATTGGAGTTAATCAGCTCCGGGCGTAACAGTGTCCGCTCAGCATTTCCCAGTGGACCTGAGTGTGGCTGTCAAACGTGCACGCCATCGCCGCCGCCGTGCATTTGGCTGCAGGTCCAAAGGAGGATGATTCTCTGCTGTTCCACCTTTGGGTTTCATAAAAGAAGTGCTTCTTCTGCAAAATCTCTTTTTTCCACTCGGTTTATGTCCACTTGCTTTAGTACCTTTGACTTCCATTCCAATCCCTTCACTTAATTAGGAGAGCTATTTCTTCCAGACAGGCATCCCGAAGGGTCGTGGATTCAAAGGAAAATTTCAGCTAATGGGAGTTGCTGAGCACTTTGTTCAATTTAATGTGCCTTGGCTGGGTAATCTTTTGACACCATGCGAGGTCTGAGGATGTGAGGCGTCCGCCGCGGCGGAGACGGCCGACCCCGCCTCTCTTTTAAATGCCACGTGATTATTGCTTTACAATATGACAAGACCTTTGGAGATGTTCCAGCGGTGACTGGGGGTGTAGATCAGAACCGCACGGCGGGCTCTTGTAATCGTACACTTGCAGAGTGGGCTGGGCGGGAAGAGTTCTGCTGAAATCCAAAGGATGAAATGCAACAGTGAGCTGCAGACCCCCGCACGCCGCCGCAGACCCCCGCACGCCGCCGCAGACGCCTTTCATCCGTATCTTCACAGGCACACCCAACGCAGACAATTAAGATGAAGGAGGACACGCCGGAGTCAGAGCTGCTCCGCATCCACAGACAGAATCCAGATATTTACCAACCGGATTTAAAGGGAATATCAGCAGAAAAATGAACAGTTTGATTCTAATTATTAGCTCGAGACATGTCAAAAATGTTATGGGCGACTCGAGACTTTCATGTTTAGGTTTTGAATTCTCATGCTTGAATGTAGCTTTCAAGTGTGCGTGGTGGTGATGATGTGATGGGCCGCCAAAACCCAGCAGGAGCTCTCTGGGCTTCTTTTTGGCTGTTTGTTGGGGGTTTCGGGCCTTCAAAGGTTCTATAAATCCAACATCCACTGTGCGTGCACAGACCATATGTCTAAGTTCAGGCAAGTTGCCCATAAATTGATCATCAATCTTGTGGTAAGTGTAAAGTTTTTACAGTTTTTGTGACTTTAGGTCACATTAAATTATATTTTTATGCAACAAATGTAATAATACAGCTGTCAGCTTAGCTCTGGACTTTAAGGCGAGCTCACTACTTAACTTCTGGGAGTTGTAAGCTGTTTTCATTGCAGAACCGTGTCTACAGTGTCTCTCTGTCCACGAGGTAAAAGTTTCAAAACCTGCGAAGTCTTTTAAACCAAACGTTGCAAGTGAATATGAAACTAAACCTTTTACAGAGTGGTTCAGTTCCAGCGTGAATTCATGTTCTATACCGCGCTCACAGAACATAAAGTTGCAAATAAACTGCAGTAAGTATAAGATCAGTTCAGAAGCAACTGAACAGCTTTTCAAAGATGGATAACAAACAAAAGTGAGTTAGACCAAGAACTGGACCTAAACTGAGACCTGCGAAAACCGGCACTAAGACCTGTAAGAACCCACACTAACACCTGCAAGAACGTGCACTAATTCCTGAAAAAACCCACACTAAGACCTGCTAAAACCTGCACTAAGACCTGGACCCATTCTAGCACCACACAGAGACAAGATGGTGAAGTGCAATAAATGTGAACCTTTATATACAGTAAAAATGTAATCTCATTCTATTTTATGTTTTTGTTTGCTGTATGTTTGTTATTGTTGACAACAGAATCCTCATCTTGTCCTCAAAGTGAACTTTTCCCTCAAGATTAAACTATTTTGTATTTGGAGTCTACATTTCGCAAAGAAGTGTTAGTGCTTAGTTGTGTAGTGTGTTGTGTAGTGTGTTGTGTAGTGTGTTGTGTAGTGTGTTGTGTAGTGTGTTGTGTTCGCTGTGTGTGTTCGTTTTGACAACAGAATCTTCATTATGACCTCAAAGTGAGCTCTTGACTCAAGTATTTTGCATATTTAGTCCATATTTTGAAAATTGTGTTTGGTGAAATTGGTCCAATGTTTGAGAAAATGTGTTTTCTCTTTTGGAAAAAGAAAGACACGAGTACATTCAAATGTTAAACAGCTTTCTGTTTTTCTTGAGATTTGTTTTTCTGAGACTTTTAAAATGGAACTGAGCGTCTACTACCACTCCTAAGTATTTTCCTCCGTCTGCTGTTCTTCAAGCGTTCATGCTATTAACATGATTCCAGCTGATTTTGAAGCAGAGAAAAGCTGTTCGTGTTGTTAGTAAAGTGTTGCTTTTCTCTGTCAGAATCAGCTGGAATTCCGTTAATTGCATAAGTGATTGAAGAGTTACGTTATGCTAAAGAGAGCGTGGTATTCAGGTGTCACCTGCAGGATCTCTGGTGTTAAACCGATTCATGGAGGTTGTGTCTGAGACCTGCCACTCCTGCTTTTATTTTTATATTTCTTCCCTCCAGCTTTATTTTGGTCTTATTTTCCACTCGTCTTTCTAAATCAGAGTCATTAATCAGCGCAGCAGTTAGTGTAAACAAACACAAACCGCCTCCCGCTTCCACAAATTCCTATGAAATCCTCGGCTTGATGGTCAGACGGCGCCGTTGTTCCACTAATGACCGGCGTTGTGTGTTGGACGGGCCGGGCCGGGTCTGCAGCAGCTGACTGCACACCAAGCCCCCATGCCAGCGGTGCTGACAGCAAATTCAAAGTAGGACACACACCAGCGCTGCGAGAACAAGCTCCTGTAAGCTGCCGAGGCTTTTTCACTCCTGCCTGGATGAAGTGAGGGCGAGCAATGAATCACAATCTGCAGTTTGTCCTTCACCTCATTCCTTCCCACCTCAGCGGCTCAGGTGATTTGGGCTGTGAGGAAACACATCCTCCTCCCCGTGAGCGCTGGAGTCCATCCACTGATATTTTTACCAAAAAATGTAATAAGCAAGACTTTCTGAGTGGATTTGAAAACGTCTGACAAGCTTTTATCTGCAGAGAATTTGAGAAATGTAAGCTTTGGAATATTAGTGTGATTTATTCTTCGGTACGACTCGGAGGCTTTGATCGCAATCATCCCTGAATCTCTATAAAACTCATGTACGCCTGAAGTGAATGAAGCATCTATTATTTTTGCCGTCTGTGTCATAAACCCCCCGATGAAGCATTAGCTGCTGACGTCGGTGCAGAACTCCTCAAACTGACTTTCTCTAAACTGAGCAGGAAGTCAGAAATATTATTTCCAGATAAGGACTTTTCTTTCACTGTTTTTTAAAAAGAGGATCCTGATGAAATACGGCGGCAAACCTTCAGCTTTCTGTGTTTTTTGGAGATAATAAAGAGGAAATCATCACAACCTCAGTGAACTCGGCCTGTGTTTGAAATGTTGAACCTTTTCTTTCATGGACATCTCAACGTAATCTTAAACACTTTACCTTTACTTTACCTGACTGTTTCCTGTTCTGGGTTTAGGGTCGCCGGAGCCGCTCCCCTTCATGTTTGCTGTCCCTGGGGGGAGCTACCAGGACTGTTCCTCTTCACGCCCGTTCCCCAGGAGGGGTTCTGATATCCCTTACATCCGTCTGGCTGCAGGAACCCTGAATGTTTTCTGGGCATGTTTGTTTTGTTCCTCCCAGGTTTTGGGCATCTGGGATCCGCCCCTTTGGGGAGGGGTACTGTAAGGGTTCTGTGGCTTTGTTTGGAATGTTTTTTGTTCAGGTTCTGAGTTTCCTTACCAGTCACCCCAGTTTAAGAGGATTTTTGATACAGAGATTACATGTCAATAAATCCGTAAATGTTAATTTCTTGTTGTCTGCATTTTTGACAGAATTTCACCGCAAAAATGAACCCGTTAGCCGTCATCATTCTGTCTGTGCCAAATTTGGGGATAAACGCCCAATCTGCACTGTATGTGGGCCTACATCAATGGAAAAAAAATAATAATAATATAAAATTTCCCCTCATTTTTTGTGGGTGACACGCCGGCTCTAGAAGGATGTCATGAAGTGGGTGGGTCCCTCGAGGAGCGAATGGCGGAGCCTCCGAGATTGAGTCGTTTTACTTCCTTGTATAAAAAGTGTTCACAAAAATGACTCATATTTAATAAATATTTAGATTTTATGGTTCCAAAGGTAATATATTATCATGGATATAGTTTACTCTGAAAGAAAATTATGGTA
>NC_050519.1:1573461-1596652 GCF_002922805.2 Oryzias melastigma
GATCCCTCGAGGAGCGAATGGCGGAGCCTCAGAAATCGAGTCGTTTTACTTCCTTGTATAAAAAGTGTTCACAAAAATGACTCATATTTAATAAATATTTTGATTTTATGGTTCCAAAGGTAATATATTATCATGGATATAGTTTACTCTGAAAGAAAATTATGGTATGGCCCCTGTAACCTGATTTTTGGAATAGGTACAGTGGTTGTATTGGGACGATAGATGGACCTCATTTAGTGTTTTCCTCATAACGGTCTCACTGTGTTCGACTTATTGGGGCCAAAATCAACAAAACCTAAAAGAAGACCTTCTCAATGTCTCTGTGGGGATGAGAAGCTGATTTAGTCAGTAGGCTGTTCCAAGTCACTGAGAACCACCAGGCCATAGCATCTTCAGGTTTAAGGTGCTGCAGTGAACTTGGTCATCAGTGGACTAACATCAAGACCCAGAACTAGAGTCAGAGTTTGTGACAGATGCAGGAGTGGAGCCACTGACAGACCACAACCATGACCAGAACCTAAGGACCTCTAACCTCACGGTTTAGCAAACGTCGCACAGCTGCAGGTCGTTTATAAGATGTGATGGTGCCAGGGTTTCTAGACAAAACATTCAACTCCACCGCTTTGACTGGAATGACAGACGACGGTTGCAGGTGACTCCACTGACATCAAGGTAACAATCGCACAAGGGGCCAAAATCCAAAACACACCTGAGGTCACGGGCCGAACAGGATAAACATTTATTGAGCACTCTAAAACTACATTTTTAAAACTTTAAAACACAACTTTATAGATAGCATTACCTGTGATAATGCTAGTGTAAGCTGAATTTGGCTGCTAAAGAAGCTAGTGCTGATAGCTGTACTGCTGAAATTGATAGCTAAAAATGCTGAAGCTGATAGCAGCTAAAATATTAGCTAAAAGCCAAATTATCTCAAAAAAACTAAAAAAAGAACAACTTAGGCTGGCCAAAAAAAGCTAGGATGTAGCTGGAAATATAGCTACAGTCGATGTTCGTCATTCCAAAGTTGGGAAGATTCATGCCAGTGAGTTTATAAAGATGTTTATTTAGTGAGCATTGTATGTTTAGGCCGACCGAGCGTTAGCATCAACCGTCCTATGGGAAATGCTGTTATATGTTAGCATCAAGCTAGCGGACTTTAATGAGTTAGATCGACCTCTAATTTTATGGATCGATTTTTGATCTAGAAAAATTCCATCAAATCAAACATTCAAAGATGTGTTTTAAGTTTTTATTTGATTCCAGATCCTGAGAAGCTCTAACAGAAAAAGAAAAGATGTTTTATCGCTGAACTCTGACAGCTGTCCCGTCCCTGCAATCATGGCCAGCAGACCTGCAGGCCTCAATCACAGATATCTACATGCGATGCCTCGGGACAGTCATTACAGCCTCACAGCACACAT
Organism: Oryzias melastigma; assembly: GCF_002922805.2. Taxonomy (NCBI): domain Eukaryota; kingdom Metazoa; phylum Chordata; class Actinopteri; order Beloniformes; family Adrianichthyidae; genus Oryzias; species Oryzias melastigma. The sequence continues at coordinate 1,574,886 of NC_050519.1, forward strand.
TTGAATCCCCGAAAGTGTTCCCCCCGAGGGGAAGAGGGGCGGGACGGAAGCTCCTGTTGAGCAGCCATCACAAGTTCACATTTTTCTGTTCTTTCCGCTCTGAGTTGCGTTCAGCTCTTTGGTGCTAAAGTCTGACTCAGAACCTCCTGTGGCCCCAAAATAGTGTTGCAAAGCTCTTTACTATGCAACAGAATCAACTGATTGATTTACATAAACAGCGTTTCACATCAGTGCAAAGCTGCTTTGCTCCACTTCTAAATCCATTAGAATTCTGTAAATGTAAAGAGTTAAAAATGTAAACGAACTCCGGTGTAAAAGAGTTCAGAACTGATTGTTGGGTTAGTTTCTGTTCCCTCCTTTGGACAACACACATTGTGGAAGAATGGACTCTAATTAAATGAATACATTAAATTAAAATTTTAAGTTTTTAACTTCCAACTCGTCATATATGGACGTACAATTGTTGCCCCTTCATGCCACTTTATGACATTTTGGGTGTCCCCAGTTTGTCATGTTTTGGTTGTTCCCATTAAATCATGGGTCCCCAACCCTCGGGTCGCGGTACCAGTACCTTGATAGAAGGCCGGTATCGGGTCAGGGGACCAGTACCGGTCTGCATTCCAAGAGTTGGGGACCTCTGATTATATGCGTTTTTTTTTCCCCGTCTGTGGCCCGGTACCAAGTGGACCAGTACAGGTGGTTGGGGACCCCCAAAACGTCCAAAAGTGACGCAAAGAGTACTTTTGAGTGTCAGTCGTGCTGATGAGTGGAAACCAAACAGGTTCAGTGGAAGCACCTGAACAGAACCAGATCAGTTCTGACCTAGTACCACTTAAGTGGATTCTGGTTCTGATTGGTTTATTCTCTTCACTGTTTCTCTTTTTGCTGCATGACTAAACAGATTTTCTTCCACACATTGTCATCCTCCTGAAGCCTGATGTCTCTTTCTTTATATTTACCACACAGCATGGTGATAAACCTCAGCGGTTCTTTAAAAAAACCAAGCGGACCTTTAATCTCTTCCACCGGAGCTCCGGGGGACGAACAGCAGCTTCGTTTTCAGCCCGACCGCCACCTGAGCGAGTAAACATCCCGATAACGCCTGAGGTTGAGCTCAGCGACATCGGAGGGATGGAGGAGAGGAAACGACTCCACACAGAAATCAGAGCTGGAAAACCGTCCGACTTTCAATTAACTCTGCTGCCCCCCCCCACACACACACACACATCAATCTCTCCACATTTGCATCCCCTGCTCACCTCTCTGGAGCTGGACTTCCTGTTTAGGAAGAAATAAATTGGAACCGGGAGCGTGACTTGACTTTGTGTAGGACATCCTGTTGGGGGGGTGGAGGGGTGATCAACCTACCAGAAACGTCCCGTCTCTGTAGCGAAGCCCAGGGCGCCGCAGATGTCCAGGTCCACGTGGGGGCGGTTCTTATTGGGGTTAAAGCGGAGAGCAGGGACACATATGTTGACGGGAAAACATTCTGGGATTTCTGCAAACGCGTTTGCTGAGTTCAGTGCCGGGTCAGCTCAGGAATGCGCCGCATTCGGTCTGCAGGAGGACGAAATGGGTTTGAAGCGTTCTGCTCGTTTCTGAAATCATCAGTTAAAACTTTAAGAAACGCTGCGTAGCCTTCATCTCTGAAGCTGGCAGCTAGGAAGAGTTTGAGTCCACTGTTAAAAGTAATATAGCAAAGTATACTCGTCTGGATCTCATTCACTTATGTACAGAGCTGCATGTCTGTTCCTTAAAGTGTGTTTTTTATGCTAGAGTTTGGCTAATATCTTAGCAACGTGCTAACGTTTTTGGCTAATTTGTTATCTACTGTGGTCTTCATATGCTACTTTAGAATTTAGCTTCTATTTTAGCAACATGCTAACGATTTTGGCTAATTTGTTATCTACTTAGGTTTTTAGGCTAATTTAGAGTTTAGTTTCTATTTTAGCAACATGCTAACATTTTTGACAATATTGGAGTTTAGATAGGATTAAAGCAACAAGCCAGCTTTTTTTGGCTAATTTGGCTTCTATTAAGGTTTTTTGAGCTGATTTTGCTTTAATTTAATCAATGCACCAAATATTTTTGCAAAATTGACATGTATTAGGGATTTTTAAGCCATTTTACTACAAATTTTTCAGAAAATTAGGTCAACTTCAGCACTCTTTCATAGTTTTTCAACAAAATGTCCAGGGTTTTAGCAAATTTAACATTTTGTAAATAGCCTTTGCATTTTCAGCAAATCCCTTCATTAATTAAAGTAAACTGCATCACCATTTTCAGCAAAAAGCTTCAGCATATTCAGCAAATACTTTCAGCAAAAGGTATTCAAACCTTATCACAGGAAATGCAACTTTTCTAGTTTTTAAATTTTACATAACAAACAATAAACAAAAATAATTGAACCAGTGTTCATCTTGGCCACACCCACTTCACAAACAGCGAATTCTCACTTTTGGTTTTTCTCATTTTAGTTTCAGAGAAATACAATGAGACTCAGAGACTAGAAAACTGTTTTGTAACAAAAAGGAGACAACTGTACGGTGGCCCTGAAGTCCAAATCCCTCAAAGCAAAAACATATTCATATTTACGGCAATTAAAAAAGCAAATACAAGTTTTAGAAATTACATTTTAGAAATCAAAATAAAATGTTAAAAACTTAAAAACAAAAAAGAAAACTTGAAAAGGTAGATCACTTAAGACATCACTGATTGGATGATGATGTTTACCTTTTCAGCAGGAAGTTGGCAGAGGTCAATCACAAGCATGGGAGCATCAAAGAAGAGACTAGAGTTGTCAGAATCCAGGTGAGGGTCAGGGCAGGCGGCGGTCAAACCGATAAAACAGGGTCAGACAGAAATGCCCAGTAATGCAGGCAGGATGGCACAAACAATACTTCGCACTGAGTCTGGCTCTGTGCAATGCTTAAGTGTCCTGTGGGTTTTTGGCAAATGAGAGACAGCTGAGCTGCATCCAGGATCTGTGTGCCGGGGTTGCTGGGAGATGTAGTGCTGTTGGTAATCTGGAAACGGCTCCTGCTAGTGACCAGAGGGAGACAGAGCGCTGACTCCTGACCCCCATCTACAAAACCCAAACGTCCTGTCAGTAATATCCCATAGCTCCCCTGATTTCTCATTTTGTTTCATTTTATAACATTTCGTCTTAATTTCTTGAAATTATTTTTCTTTTTCTGAAGCATTTTATTTATGTTTTGGTTCCTGGAATTTTGTTTCTAAAGAACAATGTTGTTTGTTTTTTTATTTTTTTGTTCTTTTTAATTTGTACTTGAGGGCCACCGTACAAATGCTGCCCCACTATAGCTAATTCCAAGTGAATACTTTGCAATGTGGTCAAAACGCAGAGAGATTCTGACATAAGACTCGTGTTTGAAACTGGTGATGTGCGTGAAGTCTCAAAAATGTTTCAAAGTTTTGGCGAGGATTCCTGATCGCTCTTCGTTTGAGCTGCTGGACATTTGAAGAGGACGAGCGAGAACCTGAACTGTAATGAAGGATGTAAGCCGATAAAACAGAATCTCTAGAATTTTCTTTTCCAAGCATAATTCTTCTACATTCAAACTTCAGCCCTACAGGGAACAGAAAGCAGTAATTACCAAACGAAGGGAAAACAACTCTGTAACCTGATTGTCTATTGATTCTGTGCTCTGCTGTAAACAGATCCTCTGCAGCCGGAGGGAGGCGGTTCAGGAGGACCAGAAACCGGTCTGCAGGAACCTGCAGCAGGGAAATGAAGACGCACCGTCCTCCTGCATCCCAGGACTTTGATGTGGTTGACTTGGGCTGTAATTACAAAAATATATTCTCCTTTTGCTTTTACAAGATGAAACGTAAGCCCCGCCATTTATCCTCCATTATTTAAGGCGACGTGACGCCAGTGCAACAGCAAAAACATTTGTCTTAGCTACAGCAGTCCCTTTGTTTCCCACTATTGATCTAAATCCCCATCCCAGCCTGCGCAGGAGACCGCTGTGTCTGTGGTCCCAACATACAGGCTGTCTTTGTTTAAGAATCACATCCATCACCGGCATTTTTGTCTCGACTGCGAGCGGAGAGGAGATCCATGAATCTCAGGAGAAGGAAGTGGAGATCAGCAATATTTGGCCCCTTTTTTCATGAGCTAAACCGGAGCCGCTGATGCAGATTGATGTTGTTGTGAGGCTGCATGACGAATACGGCAAAAGTAATGACTATTGTCTCGTTAATGGATAGAGAATGTATTACAGGTCATACGTTCCCATGAATAATGCACGAGACTGAAGCAGGAACGAAGATCTATCAACTCAGAGGTCAAATCGTTCAGGAACAAATGTTTGATCACTCCTCCTCATCACGTTCGTTCACAGAAAAAGGTTTGAGAAGGAGAACAATAACTCCACGGAGTTTGAATGGATGGACTTATAGTCCTAACCTGGAGCTTCAGCTCAATTCTGTTACCTGCATCAGGTGAAGTCCATTGGTTCAGACCAGAAATCGCTTGAAGAATCAGCTGCAATAAATAGAGAACAGAACAAATATGGTGGCAGTTTTGATTCGCCCTGAAAGGTTTGTGATTAGAAACATGGAACCTCAAAGAACCAGGATGGTCTGGGACCGGGTTTAGGGCTGGGGCATCCCACATAGAACACGACAACAACAATTCAAGCTGCTTTTGTCCAGAACATTCAGGAGGTTCAAGTGGAGCTTTTGACAACACTTGAGGGCTGTTGGTGGAAGCTGGACGTTTGTGTTTCTCTTGGTTTTGTCTGATACACTTGATCAGAGAAAGGTTGTCCTCTCTGGGTGGGTGGAGCCTTCCTGCCTCAGGTGGAGGAGTTTAAATATCTAATAAAGGAAGATCAGAGTGTGAGATCGACAAGCATCGTACTGTACTCGGTCCGTTGTGGTGCAGAGAGAGCTGAGACAGAAACTAAATCTCTGAATTTACCGGTCGATCTTCGCTCCAGTACTCACCTCTGGGTCATGACCTAAAGAACGAGGTCCCGACTACAAGCGGCTGAAATGAGCTTCCTCCAGAGAGTGTCTGGGCGCTCCCTTAGAGCGATGCTTTTTTTGCATCGAAGTCTCCCTTGGAAAGTTAGAAACCATCTTGGAGCAAATTACGGCAAAAACTGATCTGATCAGTGAATATTCCACCGTAAAGCAGCAGCTGGACATTCAGCGGGCAGAAGCTGCGTCTGCCTGTTCATAACAATCATCTCTAATCAGGAACTCGAGCTAAGGGCACTCTCCCTTGGACTGAACCTAAACAATCTGCTGAAAGTGCGATAAGCAGAGCCCGTTGTCATGGAAACCTGCATTCCCCCCCTCTCCATGACCCGTTTCTAGATTCAAAACGCCTTAGTGACTAGGACTGTAACGAGCATCCCGGTCCTCGGGTATTCACGATCTGCTCCTGAAAATTTGAAAGAAAATTATCTGGGGATGATATATTTTTGCTCTTAAATGCAGATTAATTTTGGATTTTAAGTTTATGAACTAAAATAAAGCCGAAAGAGCTGCAGTACTGCCATCAGAAGTAAACACATCTTTGTTTCGGTTAAGCTTCCTGTTTTCAAAATAAAACTAGCAAGAGCTTTTTTCTGGTCAGAAACTGAGACTGAAGTTCCGCTCACTGACATAAGTTCTGAAACAATGAATTAGCTTTAACATCGGAGCTTTAGCTCCAGTGTTTACATTATTTTGGTTATGAGAACTCTTCAACATTCGACGCAATTAACGAAACTCCAGCTTATTCCGAAGAAACAGCCTCGCGCTGCTGAAAGGTGGATGTAATCAACGTGAATCAGATGATTCTGCTGCAGAAACATCATTTTTGTTGATTCTGATCATCTGTTCTAGATAAAGGTATAAATGATGATTTAATACAAATATTTACATTTTCATCCATCCAGTAAAAAGACAGACGCAGTAACAAACATTATATTAAAAGTTAGAATCGTGGTTCGATTCGTGAATCGTTGAGCTTGATTCGATAGTGACTGTCCTTCTGCAACACACCCCCCCGACTGTGCTATAGAGCGCTGTGTGAAGAGACGCACAGCCGCCGCCAGGCTGGACATGTTTGTGTGGACCTTTCATCTATATTACATAAACTTGTTTTTATATTGATGTATTTTTGCTTGTACTTCAATCTATGCCGTTCTACTGCGACACAGATTCTTGATTTTTGACAACATTCCGATTCCTTCTTGATGTGTCTTTCCTGGGCGATTCGCGCCACCAGATTTGGGTGGTTCCTGCCCACCATTGGACGATATTTCATGCATGTTTTGTCCACCGGTTTCCCGTAGGATTAATAAAGTGTTATTGAATTGTTGAGAAGCTCGGTCACCCGGAGAGAGCTCGGAGTAGAGCTGCTTCTCCTCCACATCCAGAGGAACCAGTTGAGGTGGATCGGGAATCTGGTCTGGACGCCTCCCTGGAGAGGTGTTCCGGGCATGTCCCACTGGGTGGAGGGTCTGGGGAAGACCCAGGACACGCTGGAGAGACTACAGTCTGGGAACGCCTCAGGGTCATTCCCAGAGGAGCTGGAGGAAGTGACCGGGGAGAGGGAAGTCTGGGCATCTTTGCTTAGACTGCTGCCCTGAGACTTGGTCTGAGCAGAAGAAGACACACAAAACACACCCTAGAAATACGAAGTCTTTGAGAAGACCGGAGGCCTTCAAGAATTCACATCAATTCCTGACATCTTTTTGTCGTTCCAGCTCCTTCATAAATCAAAAGCATGAAAACTTTAATCCTGAAATCTTCTAAAACCAGCTGCTATCCTGAAACACAACGCCGAGTCATCAGGTTTCCACCTCCTAACGTGAAGTTAGTGAGTTCTCAGAGGGAAGAGTCGGTCCAAGCAGCAGTAAACATCCTCACGTTGTGATCAAAGAAACCAAATTAAAAGTCCTGACTCCGATCGGTGCTGCAGACACCGACCGCTCAGCCGGGTTATGTTGTTTATTCGTCTAATTAGCATTCTGCAGTGACGGAAACGTCCATGTTTCTAATGGAATCTGCTCCAGCAGCGCCTGAAGCAACCCCTGCAGACCTTCCTGCAGCTTTTCTCAGACCTGCGACTGCAGCAAACCGACCGGATGGGAAGAACGGAGGAGGAGGAGGAGCTCACACCTCCCCTCGCTTTCAAGGAGCTGCTGTTGATATTCACAGAGAAGAGGGAGACCATCACACGTTTTCATTTTCTCCCGTCCGTCCGTCCGCTGGAAGATCAGGCCTTCCTCGGCGCAGTTAATTACTTTCACACAAAAAGACACATAATAGCTGCAGCTCCGCAGCGTTTCATGTTGCTGCTGCTTCCTCTGTCTTTGCTTTTAGCTTCACTTGTGCTCTAAATTATATTGAACTGTCAAAACAAAAGGAATTAAACAGAGAAAAGGAGCAGAACTCAATTTAAAAAGTCAAACTTTCACTGCGGCTTCGGTTTTCTGCAGAACTTGGAGGATTCAAGCTCCTTTAATGTGAGGAAAGAGGACCAAAAACACAAACCTCCACCTTAAAATGTTATTTACAAACTGTTATTGAGAGGCTACAATGGAGTATTAGGACCACAATGAAAGTTAATCATTAAATGATGAGAATAACGTCTTACACTTGTGAGAAAAAAAGTCATATTTTTACAAAGATATATATTTGGTCGTCTGTGAACTAATGATAGAGCCATAAGACTTGAGTTTATCCTAAGCTACGTTTCCAGTAACTATGAAATTGTGTTAATTCGATTTGTGATACAAAATTTGCCAAATGAAAACACAACAATTACGAAAAACTTGCACTGATTGATCAAAGTTTGGGGGGTTGGAGAAGGCGGTTTTTGAGACGTATCAAAGTGGATATAGTTCTTAAGACTGCGATGTTTTTGAGTTAAATGCGTCGCGTGACCAACAGAGACTCCATGGCGGTCACCTCAACAGGTCCCACAGCTCGTCAAAAGTTGAGTCGTCAGGTGGAATTGTTAGATCCACAGCTCCTCTGTAAAACCAGGATTTCCCAGAATCCCTTCATCTGTAGCCACTCCCACATAGCTTACAGCTCCACGACCTGAATAACACGCCGACGTCTCCATTGATAGATGATGATGAGTGCTAGAAACAAAAATTCTTCACATTCGTGCTTTTGAATGACCTATTGAGTGAATTGTTTGTGTTTATTCACATAATTATGATTTAAAGGAATGAATTCCAGTAAAGATTTGAACATACGTGTAATGGAAACACAACTCTATGTAATCATTTCCATGGTCCGGTCCGGTCCGCTCCTGGACGGTTTAGGTCGGAGGAGTTCAGCAGTATTCGCCGTGTCTTTGGTCTATCCCTCGTGCTCTCTTAGGGGTCCAGATGACCCGACCCTATTATTGATGTGTGTCAAAAGTGGACAGGATGTCTGCCACGGACACCAGTGAAGATAAAAAAATCCAGCGTGCTGTCTTGAGGGGTCCAGATGACCCCACTTTTAATGTAAACATGCCTAGAATATCACAAGCGCTACGGGAGTTTCAGACCAGAACAGATGCTGATTTGATTGGCTGGATATCGATGTGTTCTTAGATCGACTAGTTGTTCTGGTGAGACAAATAATGCAAGATTTTTTCTATCAAATTTCTGGGCCATCGAAAACCAAAGGTTCAAAAAAACAAACAAAACAAAGTAAATTCAGAGGTTTATAAAATTCAGAATTGATGGAACAGAAAACTTCCCCTAACTTCTGTAAATAATGAAAAGACTTTAATATTCTTTTTGCAAGAATATCGTGGGAGGCGAAGAGGAAAAACCCGAAAAGAGAAGAGAACTTTCTGCTCGGACCTTTGACTGCAGCAGGAATAGAAAAGTGATATAAATGATCGTCACGATGGGTTTATGAAGGTTCAGAGAGAACGTTCTCCTCTCTCTGCTTGTGTTTGTGCTGGTGGAACACTAATCAATGGATCAATCATTGGACGACAGAAGCTCCGCCCTCAATGGTCCGTTACATTTTTTGACGGACTTACAATCGACTATTGTTCCAATCGCTCCAGTGTAGTTTCTTACTTACAATAAATAAAACTGTTGACTCGTTTAAAGACATTTCCTTAATGGTGAAAACTCTGCGTCTCTCGTTCTGAAACGTGATATTGGTTCTGTTTTCTGTTATACTTTGATCTAGTAAATTCTTAATTTATAACTTTATTTAATTTATGAATTGTGACTTATATTATTTGCAATTCTTCAAGTTTATTTTCTCTATTTAATCTTTTTTTATGGTGGCCCTCATTCTATATGATGTGGGGCAGAAACATTCTGTCTGTAAATTAGAAGTGTCACTTTTATTTAACCAAACCATTAATGGGGTTATGGGAAATTATGACTGAAGGAAGTTCATTTCCTTTTTTTTTTGACATTTTAAGGAACGTTTGGCTTCATGGTGAGGTGGTGATCTGTTCTGGCTCTTAAATATGGAAGCCCAAACTGTTCATAATTACTGTTTTCCAAAGTGTCCTTTTTATTTCACAATGCTGTTTTTCAGAACGACGTATTTATTTCATGATGAGCTTTTTCCGAATAATAACTCTGTCTGTCAATCACTGAAAGTGGGCGGGATCTAAACGTTCATTGGCTGATCCTCTGAAATCGACTTGTATACCTAGACTCCTGCTCTACTGTGTGTCGCACCAACCCAGTCTCCTACAAAAACGTTCAGTACCCACGTTTGTCCACAGGGAAAAGGGTCCGGGCGGTTTGTCCGAACCTACTCTAACCCAAACCTTGACGCGGCACCGACGCGGGTTGCTAACCAAATCCTGCTGATCGTCCGGTTCCGGGATCGTTCCGTGCACCGGAAACGTTGATATTCCACGATTTTGGAGCACCTTTTGGGGAGAAGTCCAACAAAACAGACAAACTACGAACTGTATGTCCAAAATAAATGTATATCCTGATAGTAACGGGTGCATTTCTCACTATAAATATTGGCAAAATAAAGATTAGTCCACAAAATATTTTATTCTGATGAATTTTCCACCGAAAAAGAGTGAATATCCCACCGTGTTTTTGCTAGCGACAGGCAGAAACTCAAAAGTCACGTGATCAGTCACGTGATCCGGCGCACCTCCGTAGAAATGAATGAGAGAATGAGACGTAGCAATTCCACAATTTAGACCCGTTTTTTGTGAAACTGCTACGTTTATCGCTGTGGACAAACGTGGGTACTGAACGTTTTTGGAGGAGACTGGGTTGCAACTTGACGCGCTGAGTTGCATACTCCCACCTAGTGTTGAGGAGTGTGTACTGCACCATCACGTTCGCTGAAGGAACACTCGATCGATGTAGTTGGTGCTGCTGCTAATGTCTGATTAAAGGAGTAGCCAATCACAAACGTGTCCCCGCCTTGTCTGGTTTGATTGACAGACAGAGTTATTATTCGGAAAAAGCTCATCATGAAATAAATACGTCGTTCTGAAAAACAGCATTGTGAAATAAAAAGGACACTTTGGAAAACAGTTATTTTGAAATACAAGCTTTTACAAAAAAAACCCCCACATGATCATAATAATATCCAATATGAAAAAAAAAATTATTATGATATATATTTTTATTATGAAATCTTTTTAACATAAAAATTATGTTTTAAAGTAAAAATGAAATGTATTTCACAATAAAATGGTCAATTATTTATTGAAAAGACTTTTATTGGAGTGTTGCTTGATTAATTATTATTTTATTATTATTTAATTATGAACAGTTTGGGCTTCCATACTTAAAGTCCCACTCCCATCTTCTTCTGATCTGTTCTCAAATCGATTTTATTCGTCATCTAAAAACTTGAGACATTTTCTAGATCATAGTTTCTGTGAGTTCATTTGAAATTCATCTCAGAGCAACCCCGCCCCCTTTCCCTCCCAGCAGAAACTTCAATTTCTTTCAACCACGTCATCCTTTTGAATGAACTTTGGAGGACATTTGGGGCTTTTCAGTGATGCCTAATGTAAAGGGGCGGGGCTTCTGGGAATTGTAGTTATTGGTGGAATTCAAAGAGTGGACAACTAATGTCTCTCTGGTGGTCAGGAGAGTATTAAGCTGAAAGGATACTGGATAGATACTTTACGTAAATATTTCAACTACGTTTTTTTAACATGTTTATTTTTCTGTTTTGGTAAAAAAAATCCTCTTTTTCTTCTGGGACTGTGAATCTTCATGACTCCTAATAAAGCTGGGCGGAGCCTCAGAGGAGCTTTATTTCCTCATCCTCTGGAGAGTCACCAAACTGTCTGTGAGGATTCGTGGACACGGCGGAGAGCAAGTTCTTCCAGAGAAAGTTCTTCTCCTCTGATGGGAAGAGGGACCGGGGCTGTCATCTCCATGCTTCTGCTCTGTGGACCGCAGAGCGTCAGCCCATCAAACGCTGTTTACCAGACATTTGAAAGACACAGATAAGAGGTTTATAAGATGAAGAGGCTTCAGGTGGATTGGAAAGAGAAACAAGATAAAGGCGAGAGGATCCGTCCCGTCAGAGATCACGTTCATGCAAATGCAGGAGGACTGATGGTAAACGTCTGATCGCATATCGGAGTGTAAACAGAGCAAAGAGCTGAAGACGCCTCCTGACTTACCCCCCACCCCCAGCTCAGCAGGGACCGCAGCCTCCAGGACAGAAGGCCATTATTCAGGCGGCTTCTTATCAGGGAGGCAGATGCTCACGCCAACGTGCGACTCCCAGCATCCCGCGGGAGGGGGGGTGTTCGACAGGTGACACGCAGATCGAGGACGGTCACCTGAAGGGATGTTTTCTACCATTTCTCATTGTAGGTTCTTCTTCGTACTTTAGCCCTTTAAAAAAAACAAAAAAAGTCATCAACCTTTTTTTTTCTGGTTAGTAACTGGTGCGCACCAGATAGTGACTAAAACATTTTTTTTTCTAAAAATTGAAGTTAACTTTTTTTCTGGTTATTAAATGGTACGAATCGGATAGTGATTTTAAAAAGTTCTGTTTTTTTTTTAATTGAAGTGAAAAATCTGTTTTTTGTCTCGTTGCTAACTGGTGTGCACCACCAGTTACTACCTGGTGAGCACAAGATGCTGTACAGACATCTTCTTGTTGCCGTTGGCTGCAGCCTCTGAGTTTGTTTCTTTTAAGGTGATCCTGCAGAGTTCACATTAAGCGTGTCATAATTAAGCGTATCTTTATTAACCGTATCATTAACCAGCTGTGTCTGAGCCACACAAGCTGGAGCTCAAAATAGATTCAGGAAAGACGCCATCTTCAAATCCAACCGGCATTAAGCACGTATGGCAGAAAGTCATCACCGTGTCGCAAATATATACATTTGTTTTTGTCTACATTCATGAAATGTCCGTATATAAGAATTTCTTTTATTAAACTAACTACAGAAGTGAAAATGGGGTCTTAAAGGGTTCTGTGGGGTTTTGGGTTGTCCGTCCGTGGACGGTCGAGAGGTGTGGCTACATCTTCACAGGTGTGTCCTGCAGTTCCTTGAGGCTCGTATGACCATCATGAAAATGGAACGTACCATTGTCGTGGGTGTGGTGAGTGTATATAGAAGTATTTGTGAGGATAAAGGAAGTAACACGCATTTATAATGTGTGGGTGATGCTGTTATACGTCAAACTCTAGTGGTTAGTAAGACTGAGTACTAAATCCTCGGGGGGGTCGGGGGGGGGGGTCGGTTATAGGCTAACACCGAAGTGTAACAATCACAGCCTAAACGTAAAGATTTATTGTTTTCTAGGAGGACACACATAACTAAAGTTTAAATAATACATCGCTGTAATCTTTAAAGAAGAGATAATACTAAAACATTTTTAAAACTAGATATATACCAATGATAGATTAAAAGCTGAAGATGCATAAATTAATAGCTAAGAACACTGAAGTTGATGGCTGAAAACGCTAAACTGATAGCTAGCTAAAATATTAGTGAAGTGCCAAATTACCTGAAAAAAACTCAAGAAATTTTAAATTAGCCAAAACAGCTTGCATGTAGCTAAATATTAGCTAAATGCCAAAATAGCCCTTAAAAACTGGAAAAATGTGTAAATTAGCCAAAATAGTTTGGGGGGACCGGGCTAAATGTGGAGGAGGGCCGGATGCGGCCCGCGGGCCGTAGTTTGGGGACCCCTAGCTTACGTGAGCTTAGATTAATATTATGTTATATTAATATCGATATGCTAAACTGTAGATTTTCTATTGTTGTTATTATTGCAGCTAACTATTAACGTGGTTGAATTACATTTTAATACCAATTAGTTGCTGGAAGTTAGAAGAAGGGAAAGTGTGCCGCTCGGGGTTCTGTCCTCTATTTCTATCTTCTCCTCTCCTCTTTATCATTTACTTTTCATTTTTTATTGCTTCTGTTTGGTGTAGTGTGATTCATGTGTTGTTCCTCTCTCCCTCTGGAGGAGTAGGAGAGATTTCAGGTTTATTGTCTGTGCTCCTGTTCTTGGCAGTGGACCTCGCCTCTGGCTCACCTCGCGCCTCAAGCTTCCCCACTTCTAGATGAAGACCATCTGCTACATCCTTCAAACACGTAGTTGTAGAGTTAGATAATCTTATTCCTCTTTAGCAGTCCTTAGAGAGGATCCCTCCTTCATGTGGACATCCCTGAGGTTTCTTCTTTTTTCCCAAGAACTGTATGTTTTAGGAGATTTTGATAAACCAAGAGGGAGGGTCTAAGGGCAGGGATAACCAGTTTAGTTTAGTTTAGCAACCAGCTATTGTTTTAATTTTATGACTGATTTTATGTTTTTGGAAGCCTGTTGAGACAAGTGTGTTGTGTAATTGTGCTATATTAGTTGAATTGTCTAATTTCCTCATATTTAACTGTCAGGCTGCACACAGGAAGTCCATGTGTCTTGTAGTCTGCAGGATTTGTTGAGGTTTAAAGAAGCAAAAACTGTACGACACGCCTGCATCTCGCCTACTTCACCTTTACTTCCTCTTACATGTTGACTACGACCTGTCACCCGCAGCATACCCATAGATAAAATGTGCATGAATATTTTGGCTGGTACGTTCCACCTGCATGTCTCGTACAGGTTTACCTATCTTACCTGTACCCACCCCCCTTAAGGGGATCTGTGACTACAGATTTAAGCTGATCAGTGCGTTGACCACTAAACATTTCTATGCTACAGTGAGCTGTTTTTATTGGAGGGAATGGAAACTGACTGACTTGTTTTTGAGACGAACCACCTAGAGGTCACAGGTTGAACTGATCTGGCTCCAGATATATTCTTTATAATGAGGAAGTGTTGCCCCCTCCAGCTAAAAACACATTTTTAGTGTCTCTGGTCCAACTGCCCTAAAGGTTTTGAGGTTGCCATGGCAACATTTTACATCAGCAGGCTTTGTGTGCTCGCTGTCCAACACCGATGAGTTTTTCTTCACTTTAAACTGATATTTTTCTCAGAGAAAACCTAAAGTCTACATCACTTTAAAAAGGAGAATTTTTACAGAAAAACCTACAGTTGGATGGAGTTTGTTCTGATGCATGTGGAAATGTGATGCTGTAACGACTTGACACTTTTTCTAAGGACAGAGGATATTAAGACAGACACAGCTGAGTGGAGGGTTAAAATAAGCTCTGGTTCAGTAGAAATCCGAGGCGTTTGCATAATGAACTGAGTTGATTGAGTCAGAAGCTTCAGTCAAATTAAATAAACATCAAAGTTATGATGAGAAATCCTGACACCCTTGGAAACAAACTCTGCATATTGAGTTTCCATCCTGAAGTGAAAAACACACAGTTTGGCTTAAAATTAAAAACGGTTCTACAACATCAACATGTTTTAATGAAGACGGATCTCAGAGGAATCAAACCATATCTTGATTTAAAAGATGCTGTTAATGTTAAAAATGCTCTAAAGTTATGTTCATATTGGAAGTGATTTGCGTATCAAATTTGCGTCAGCCGCCACTCTTTCGCCACACGTCAAACTTACTGCCCTTAAATGTCTTTGATACCACTGTCGCGTGTGGGAGGAGCAATCGCGCTAGATCCATGGGGTCTGGGACAGGATATTGACCAGTTCAGGGGATACCCCGCCTTTGCCCAACAGTCTCTGGTAGTGCGATTATTTTAATAGTCGACTAATCGGGTCACGCACAAATTGGATGAAAGGCATACATCTTAACTATCATTAGTTTTAAACTAACTTAAAACTAGCTTAACCTGCGATAATGCTAGTGTGAATGCTGTGGGCTGAATTTGGCCGCTGAAGACGCTGAAATTGATAGCTGAAAACGCTGAAGCTAATAGCTGAAAACGCTGAAGCTGATAGCTGAAAACGCTGAAGCTGATAGCCAGCTAAAATATTATTTAAATGCCAAATTAGCCTAAAAAACGGCAAAAAAGTCTAAGTTAGCCAAAAAAGTTAGCATGTAGCTGAAATGTTAGCTGAACACCAAAACAGCCTAAAAAACAAAACAAAAAAAGCTTAAATTAGCCAAAATAGCTAGCATGTAGCTAAAATATTAGCTAAACTCTGAAATAGCCTAAAAATTTAAAAAAGCCTAAACTAATCTAAACAGCTAGCATGTAAAGATTAGCTAAACTCTAAAACATTAAAAATCTTAAAAAGAAAAGCCTATCTTGACCAAAACAGCTAGCATAGTTGAAATATTAGCTAAACTCCAAAAACAGCCTAAAAAAATAATAGGAAATGCCAAAATAGTCCAAAAAGCTAGCAGAATGAAAATTTTTTAAACTTAAAATAATTATGAATAATAAAAAGGCAGGAATATTATTCCAGAATAAATCAACTTAAACCTTAAATAATTTTCATTATTTTAATGTCCATAAAAATATATTTTATAAAAATTATACAAGTTAGAAATGAGCTCAAGATAACATCGGGTCATTAATAATAGTGAAATAAAATGATCTGGAGGGCCGGATCCGGCCCCCGGGCCTTGACGTTGACACATGTGGTGTAGGATGTCTTTTATTTTGAAAGGAAGTCATGCAAAGCTTTATCAAAAGGAGTTTGCAACCTTGAACATGAAAAGAGCCAATCACGTTGATTTCTCACCAACCACAGCTCAGCGGGAGATACGAAGTCTTATAAAAATAAGACGCTCCTTTTTATGTACGTTATTTTTACTATATGATCAAAATCAACAAATTATTGTTTTTGTGTCTGAATAAAACATAAACCTTACAAGAAAAATATCATTTTTTCTAAAGATGAAATCGGTTAAAAACTTTGACGTGACTCCCTTTCAAAATAAGACATAGGATCATCTCAGTGCAGCAAATGTTGTGTGAGGTAGTTTATTGTCAGCAGTAATTAAAAAGATAGACTATATACAGCTCATTTGACAGTTTTTGGTGGAAATGTATTTGCAGAAATAATTCAGAGTCTATTAGTGAGCCTTGCTGTGTTTTCGAATCATATGGCACAACAGAAGCAGCTTCCTTCTTCCTGCCACTTATAAACCCTCAGCAGATAAACAGGATGTAATGAACTCACTCTAGTAATGTTGCATTTATTTACAGGTGTTCCCGCCTCATCCAAAGGCTGTGAGCCCTTTTATTACCAATCAAAGGAACTGAAGTAGCAGTTAGTCATTCTGAATTGCAAACCCGAGTAGAGCGGCAGACACACATCCAGGCTGCAGTCGGACGTGCTGGCGGTCTGACAGCAGCATCTGCGAGAACCCAAGCGCTGCAGACGATGACACGCTGCTCTGAACTGTCACGGGAGCAGATGGTTTATCAATTCAAAGTAAAAGAGGGAAAAATAGAGAGCCGGCCTTCAAACCAGAAACACAAACAAACCAGTGGAGCGCTGAGCGATCAAAGCATCAGTGGCCTTTGGATCCCTTTCCCCGCTTGAAAAATGCATGAAAAGAAAGATTCTGGAGTTTCTGCACACAGAAGTGTGGGAATACTCGGAAAAGAATCCTGGTGTAATGGACAAATGTTTTATTCTCTTTCAGCAGCCGTGTTGTGATGCAGACGCTTGGGTTCAGAGCGGCGCTGGCTGTGGGTTTTCAGGGATGAAACGAGGAGTGTTCTGGAGAACTTCTCTTTGTCCGGCTGACCGCCCCACTTTTCCCTGGAAGTGCTTTGACTGGTGTGACTAAAGTCCCTCTTAAAGGTCACCCATCCATTGAGAGGTGTGGACTTTCTGAATAATTCATCTTCGCTGTTATCCCTTGGAAATTGAGAGCAAAAAATCAATTACTCGCGCATGGCACTGCTGTCCGTATTTACCGCCTCGCCGTCTAAGACAACATTTACTTTCTAATTAGAAGATAATCAACAAGAATAATGGATTTTACAAGGTGGGAGAGTGTATTCAATAAAGTCAGTGTTGTTTCTTCAGATGAATTATTTTCATTTACTGACGGCGTTTCTCCACAGCTGCAGTCATTTCATTTAGACACAAACATACATGAGTCATAACCCCGCCCACCTGAAAATCCAACATTTTACCCTCACAGACACGAGAACAAGTTTAATTAAAATAAGATTCAGTTTTGTTTGTGTAAATTATAACTTCATTTTACCCTTTTAGCTCTATAATTTAATTGATTTGCATTTCCAGACAACTGAAAGTGTAAAGACCAACACTATGAGTGTTACGACGATACACTTCAAGATCAGCGGTTGAAAAATGGAAGGAAAAATGTGGAATACCGTGTCTCACCTAAGGACACCTTGACGCAATGCACAAAAGCATAAAATCACTCAAAAATATAAACAATGACAGTTAAACTAAACCAAACTGGTTATCTCTGCCCTCCTTCTCTGTGAGGAAAAAGCAGAAACTGAGGAAACAAAAAAGAAACCTCAAAGATGTCCACATGAAGGAAGGATTCTCTCCCAGGACGGACACTGGATCTAACTCTACAACTACTTGTTTGAATAGTGCAGCAGATGGAACTGGGACAGCTGGGGGCGTGAGACGAGCCAGAGGCGAGGTCCACGGCCAAGAAAAGGAGCGCAGACGAGCCTCCTGGAATCTCTCCCTCAGAATGGAGTGGGAAAGAAGGACAACACATGAATCACACTGCACCAAACAGAGGCACTGAAGAGAACTAAATGAAAAGTAAATGGTAAAGAATAGAGGAATAGATAGTAATATAGGATAGAACCCCAGTACACAATACTTTCCCAGCTTCTAGCTACTAATTCCAATTCAACCATATCAATAGAAGTTGCATGGAATATAGCCTAGACAGAAAATGGCAATATTATCATGTTTATTTCTATTAAATTAGTTTTGACAGAAGCATATGTGAATTCCTTTCAAAATAAAACATATCCTGTGTCAAATAAGATCCAGCTGAAGTTGATTCACAGTTATACTTTACGAACTTTCCCTTTGAAGCGCAACAAGACATAAAATAATAATACGAGTTTCAACTTAATCTAACAACAAACCAAACCCTTAATGGTAAATACAAATTATACATTAACAAATAAAAGTAATACCATGATAAATATAAATAATACAAATAAAATGAATAATATAATAAATAAAAATAATATATAATAAATAAAAAAGTCATGAATGAGTCCCTGTCTCCCCCTCTGGCCTTCAGCGGGAACTATCTCCAGAGTACTAACACTTCCTTGGTCTCCAAACTTCACTTCCCATCAGCCCTTGCTGTCACTTCCAGGAGCCCCACAGCTGGTTCCCATCAGTAATCACTCTCAGCAGTATTTAGTCTGAGCACTGAGCTCTGCTCGGTGCGAAGTCTTGTTTGTGCCTCTCCACCTGCATCCCCGAGCGTTCTCATCCTGACCTGATCTTCTGTTTTGTCTGCTCCGACCCTCACCTGGACCCTGACCACTCTGGTTGTTCTCTGATGCCCTCATGCTCGTTCTTGACCCCTGCTTGACCCTGATTTATTTTTGCAGACTTTTAGTTGTGCTCCACTGCCGTTCTCCTGTCTGCGCCAATAAAACCAGCTGCACTTGGATCCAGCCGTCTGCCCGTTTGTGACACTGAAGGCGACAAACAGATCCACGTCATTTTTAGAAGTATATTTCCTTGACAACTGAGGGTTTATTTTACCCACATTCAGTGCCTCTTGATTTAGGTTAATGTCAGCGGTGGTTATAAAAAAAAAAAACGTAATTTTTACTCGTGTAAGGTCCCCTCACTTTAGTCACAAAATAAATAATAAAGCTTAAGAATTGAGAATTGATATGTCTGATTATCAGATTTTGACACCTGAAAGCCGGAATGTCCAGATGAAACCAGGAAATTAACATCTTTTCAGTGTTTTAAGCATTTTATCTGTTAGTTTATCACTTGTAGCGTGTTATCATTCTTCAGCTGATGTAAAATTGTGTAATTAACATCATTTTCTGTCTGCCTCCATCTTACCACTTCAAATGACTTAAATCATTCATTTCAATGAGACTGACCCCATTTTTTTATGTTTTCATCCCTTGTAGGTTTTTGTGTGATCATTTCCATCCATTGAGATGTGAACGTGTTTCCCTGCCAACGACTCATTTTCCACGCCTGTAGTTTTTGCCTGCACCTCCCTGGATCCCCTTCACTCCTTCCTCTCCACCTCGTCTGACAGCTTGCCAGATGAAGTTAACCTGAGAATCAGCGTAATAAATCAAGGCACCACGCTTGTCTGCTTGATAACAGCTCATCCTCAGCAATTATCTGCTGAATCAGGTTAGTCAGCGCCGAAGTCCAAGAAGCCATAAATCTGCTGCACCTTCTGATCCCTCCGATCCACGGACGGGAGACGAGTCCGGCTCAGGAGATGCTGACTTTTTGTTACTGCAGTAAGAGAAACAAATTCATGAAGAATAAGAGGCAGAAAGTGTCTCAGAAGGAACGAGGTTTCCTCCAGACAGACAAATTTAAGAAAGAAATTCTCTTTCAATTCTTCAGGTGACGCCATAATTGAAGCTGTTCTTCGGAGTCGCCGCTGACTGCAGCAAATTGACCTCTTCTGCTGGTACTAATGGATGGAACACAATGTTAACTGGGAAAAAAGGATTTCCTCCTGAAAAGACAGGCGACTGCAAAGTGAGCTTTAATATATATATAAAAAAGATTTGAAGTCCTGCTGAATATATCTGTTTAAAAAGGGTTTGAGAGTTTAGAAGAAGCTGAACAAAGAAGGACAATAGGGAAGATAAGAGGGTTCAACATTCTAACAGAAAGAAAAGTTCTATTACTTACAATGGTATTAAGAATAAAACAGAACTTATAAAAAAATAATTTCTCAAAATACTAAAGCGGGACATCAATAAAATATTAAAATAAATTATTCATGATGTAGTTGATCTTGAAATAACACCTTCATTGGCTGAGTAGCTGCTATCCTATAAAAAAAACATTTATTCCAAAATCGTGGCTTTTCTGTTGGTTCATCTCCATAGCAACCATTTGATTTTTTGGTCACCTGGAGGTGACGAACAGATCTATGTAATTTTTACAAGAACTAGCAAAAGTAGATTTTTAGGTTTCCTTAGCAACGGAGGTTTTTTGTCAATCACACCCACAATCCTAATAAATTCGTATATATTTTCAATCAGCTTGAGCCAGTGATTCATTTATTCAATTTTCACAAAATGTTGGATGTGAACAACACAGCGATGCAGCATTTAAGGCTGTTCATAATCTGCTACTTCTAATTCCAACATTTTTTTTCTCAAGTAGTTTTGAGTAGTTAGGAGGCAACAGACTGAAATCCCCTGGAAGAGATTCAAGGTGTAGGTGGTACGCTGTAAAAAAATGTTAATGTACAATGATGTGAAATACCAGCATAGTTAAACTGTAGTCGATAAAACAACACTAATAATAACTAAATATCCTTGTAGTTTTGATCATATATAGATGTTTTCTTGTAAAAATATGGGTCAAAATAAAAAAACACTTGATTTGTCCTTTAATAAAACAGTACAATCTATTGCCACGAACAGCATAAATACGTTAGAAATGCCAAAATATTTTGTTTTCTAGAGACAATGCTTTTAAAAGTATATTAGTTGTCACAAATTTTTTTTTAAATCAATGTTTTTATATTCTGAAAATGTCTCTATACCTCTGTCTTAACCTGTACCGATTCATAACTATACCTAAACCAGTAATCGTCTCTGTTGGTGGCGGATCTTAATTGAAAGGTGGATGGACCTGTCACAAACGGACAGACAGATGGTTCCACTTCCAGCAGGTTTATTAGTTCAGACAGAAAGAATCACAGCTGAAAGTCCACAAAGCTAAATCAGGGTCAGGCAGGCGGCGGGCAATCACAAACATGGGAGCATCAAAGACGAAAGTAGAGTTGTCAGGGTCCAGCTGAGGGTCAGGGCAGGCGGCGGGCACGCAAATAATAAGTAGGGTCAGAAATAGAAGATCAGGTCCAGATAGAAACGCTCAGTAATGCATGCAGAGTGACACAAACAATACTTCGCACTGAGTGAGTAATCTCCATGTGCCTGCAGCAGTCTATAGCTTCTCAATTTAATAATAATTTTTAATTAATAAGATGGTGGCCTCTACCTGAAGTCAAAGGTTCAAAAGAAAACTTCAGCTGTGGTTGTAGACTTAACCTGGTGGCGTGTGTCGGAAATTTGGGGTGACGGCGAAGCCGTAAGGCCTGTAGCCATCCCATAATAATTTCAGAAAAGCCTTTGGACATCCGCAACACGAGATTTGGCTTCATTAGTCGATTTTGAAATATTTCTTTGAGTGAGATTAGACATTTTGGCCCCAATCATTTTTAAAGGGTTTCTCCCGCTGTGATGTCATCATTGGGGG
>NC_050519.1:1596690-1605575 GCF_002922805.2 Oryzias melastigma
GTGGTCAAATTGTTGCTCAAAGGTGCAGAAAGAAAGAAAGTGGGACCGTGAAAACAGAGTGAGCGCTGCTGCTGTGAGACAGAATTAATAATTTATGCAAAATTAATGAATTTAAAGAGAGAAAACGTATCGGTAGTACAAATGAAAAACCTTAAAAAATGTAAAAACTAATAACACCAAACAAGGTTAAAGATGCTGACGATTATCATAAAATGAAAAATGGAGTTTAATTAAAACATCACTAACTTTTATTCACTTTGAAAGTGAAGAGAGTAGAAAATTTGTTAAATTAAATCATATGTTAAAAATGTTTTTTTTTTTTTTATTAAATTCCTTTAGATTATTGTAAAAGGAATAAAAATAAATAAAATAAAACAGGAAGGAGTTACAGTTAAATTAGTTTGGGCTTTAGGATGATAATTAATTAAAGTAGATTTCAAAATAGAAAAATATTATTTTCTAAGAATAAACGTATTTGACTTTTCAAAGCATTTTGACCTCCTGACCTTCATGTGAATTTGGGTTCTCTTGAACGCCGGTCCAAAGCTGGTTCTGTGATGAAGCCCTCCTCCTCCTCCTCCTCCTCCTCCTGCATGCTTCAGCGGTGCAGTTAGAGGTGATAAATGATTTATTTTCTCCACCGTTCACTACAGTTGCTCAACTTTGCCCGAGCTGTTCCCACTCATAAAGCCGTGTGATTTATGTGGGAACGTTCGACGCTCCAACTTTGGTTTTCCTTTAGTGCGGCGTGGATGGGAGTTGATGGCGAGCAATAAATCTGCTAAATCAGAAAGCCGGCTGCTGTTGGAGTAAATAATGCAGACCTTTCTCAGAGGTCAAACTAACAAGTCCTGGACCTGAGAGACTCCAGAAAAACTATTCAGACGGATTTTGGTTCGATCAATTGATAATAATAATAGTTGTGGCCAACTTCACAAACATTTGAGACTTTTTTATAAACTTTTCTCACATTTCTCCGGTCCGTTACCACACTGTTATTGTTCTGCAGCGAAGACTTATTGATTCACTTGTTCTGCAGCTGAAAAATGGTGGAAGTAAATCATTTAGTGAGAATAACTGAAGACTGGGGCGGTTCTCAGACGGACGCGTTAATGGTCAGGATGAAGAGGGATGCTTGAATCCTGATGACAGATCTTTGTGTTCATGCAAATGTCTAATCAGCAATCATATAGCAGCTGCTCGGGGAAGGAGACGCCATGAAGACGAGGCGTTGTGGGATTTTGAACTCAATCTTTCAGAGAGTTTGGCCCAAACTTAAAGCAAAAACTGAAGCCGACCAATGGAGATGCTATGACAGGATGCTAGGAGAGAAGATAGTTTGATCATCACTTTTATTTTTAATGGTTAATGTATGGAGAGAAAATAGTATCATTCCTATTTGTGGGTGCCTGATTGATGATTTATAATTCATGCAACACATCTGTGCAAGGTACAAAAATTAACTTAAAAAAAATACAATTTACACATGCATAACTTAAAATTACAACAGGTTGAAACTAACTACACACTCAAATCTTAAAAAAAAAACTACGAACAAATCATTTGTTCAAAGCAGCTGAAAAAAAACCTCTGATGACCAAGTATTCAAGTAGCGTTTAAACGCATCACTTATGGATTAATCTTTTCTTCATGGAGACGTGAAAAGAGTCTTAAATCAGATTTGTGGCTTTGTGTGTGCGTAAAAGGGATTTGTGCATAGAAAGGTTTAAAGATGTATTAGGAGTTACAAATTAAAACTAGAAAAGTAGCATTACCTGTAGTAATACTAGTGTGAATGCTTTTTGGTGAAAGTAGTCACTGAAGATGCTGAAGCTTTTTGCAGAAAATGGTGATGCAATTTGCTTTAAGTGCTGAAGGGATTTGTTGAAAATGCAAAAGTTATTTGCAAAACGCTAAATTAGCTTAAAGACTGGAAGTTTTGTTAAAGAACCATGAAAGAGCGCTAAAGTTGACCTAAATTTCAGAAAAACTTGCATTAAAATTGCTTGAAAATAACATTCCACATACATGCCAATTTTGCAAAACTATTTAGGGTGTTTCCTAAATATGAGTTAAACTCCAAATTTGTCCAAAAAACCTCAGTAGACGCCAAATTATTTACAAAAAAGTTAGCTCGTTGCTTAAATAATAGCTAAACTCCAAATTGGCCGAAAATTTCTCAGTAAAGTAAATTAGTCGCCTGTTGATAAAATAGAAGCTAAACTCTAAATTAGGCTATACAAACCTTGATAGATAACAAATTAGCCAAAAACGTTAGCATGTTGCTGAAATATTAGCTAAACTCCAAATTAGCATTATAAACCATAGTAGATGCCAATTTAGCCAAAGAAGCTAGCACAGTGCTTAGATTTGAGCTAAACTCAAATAATCTAAAATTTCTCAGTAAACTAAATTAGTCAAAAATATTAGTTACTAAAATATGAGCTAAACTCCAAATTAGCATGAAAAAAACCTCAGTAGAGGCCAAATTAGCCAAAGAAGCTAGCACAGTGCTTAAATTTGAGCTAAACTCAAATAGTCTAAAATTCCCCAGTAAACAAAATTAGTCAAAAACAAGCAAGTTGCTAAAATTTTATGTAAACTGCAATGTTTTTGAAAATTACTATAAACATGTAAAAATAGTCCATGAATATATTTAAAGGTTTGTTGCTAATCTACTTAAAATGTTGACATTTGAAGACTTTCTCATTCATTTCCTATAAGGTATATTTTGCTCAAAATTTCAAAAACTATAAAGTTTATGAATGCCAAAGATACAGGCAGTAATATCCTAAACGAGCTGAACGGTTTGATAGCAAGACGGCTGAAATCGCTAAAAGTGTTTTTTAGTTTTGTGTAGCCCGCTAGCGTAGCGTGTCGTTCTGTGACGACTAGCAAAGCAGCAACAATGGAGGTCATCCACCGTCTTTTTCTTTGCTTTACTTCTGGTACTTCGTGTACAACAGGAATTTTATGTTGTTCGAAAGAAGTTAGCTTAAGTGAGCACTATATTGGTGCGTTCTAATGCCCGCCCTACCCTTTGTTTTCCACGTTTCAACAGATGGGCCCCTGAGGTTTGGCTCAGTACTGTTTAAAGAAGAAACAGAAAGAAAGGACAAATTCCAGTGATGACATTACGGCCTTCTGGCCACATTCTGAGAACCTCGGCCATAATAAGATAATAAAAAGTATAACGAGAAAAGCAATTAAAAGACAAAGTTGCCGTTTCTCCTGGTTTCTTCTGGCCGTCAGCGCCAGTGGCGTCCTTGGCGAGACGAGAGGCCAGTCCCGCTCCTCATTATGCGTGACCTCTCCCTGTTTTTGAGCACCTGCCCTTGCATACTCTGCGGTCTCTGTCACACATCATAACCACATTCACACATCGCATTACATGAGCTGCCACGAGAGGGGGGGGCGCGGCTGCCGCTGGACAGGCCTAATGAATGCCTCCAACTATCAGGAAGACGGCTATAATGGTTAGAAAAGGAACCTCCTAAATATCTGCAGCTCTCCTCTGTCTGTCCTCGGGTTTGTGGGGCTGATCTGTAACACAAAACTAAAGTTAATACTTTACAGCGCCGAAAGGGGGCGCTGCATCGCAACAGAACACGGTTCCTCAGAGATTCTGACCCAAATGAAATGCATGACCTTTATCTGACCCCGGCAGAAGAAACCCTCTTCGTCTGGACCACAAATGTGTCAAAGTGAAGATTTTCAGCACCATGTCACACTGAAAGCGTCCGTTTTTGACCCGTAGGGGTCTTTACCCATTCGTCAATATGTGACGACGAGGGAATGAGAACGTGTGGGTTATTCATTTACGTTGTGTTGTTGTCTTTTGTCGTCATGCTTCGACTTTTGTTGTTGTTTTGTTTGATTTGGTTGTCATGTTTAGACCTTTGTCGTTGTGTTTTGTGGTCATGTTAGCTTTTGTCAGCGTGCTTCAGCTTTTGTCGTCCTCCTTGGCTTTTGTCGTCATGCTTCAACTTTTGTCGTCATGCTTCGGGTTTTGTTGTCATGCTTCAACTTTTGTCATCTGCTCTTGCTGTTGTGCTTTGGCTTTTGTCGTTGTGTTGTTGGCTGTTGTAGTCGTGCTTCGACTTTTGCTTTGGCTTTAGTCATCGTGTTGTTGACTTTAGTCGCCATGCTTCATTTTTGTGGTCGTGTTGTTGGTTTTGTTGTCATGCTTTGGCCTCTGTCATCTGGCTATCGGTCGTTGTCGTTGTGTTGTTGTTTTTTGTCGTTGTGCTTCAATGTTTGTCGTTGTGTTGTTGGCTTTTGTCGTCATGATTCGTTTTTGTCATTGCGTTGGTTTTTCTCATCCTATTGACGTCTTTTGTTGTCATGCTTCGGTTTTTGTTTGTGCTTCGGCTTTAGTCGTCGCGTTGTCTACTTTTGTCATTCGTGTTGCTTCGGCTTTTGACTTTGGGCTTCAAACCTTGTCGTCATGTTGTCGCCCTTTGTTGTTGTATTGTCAGCTTTTGTCATGCTTCAGCTTTTGACATCCCGTTTTCGCTTTTTGTCATTGTGTTGTTGGTTTTTGTTGTCATGTGTCTGCTTTTAACTACACGTTGTCGGCTTTGTTGTTGTGCTTCAACTTATGCCCTTGTGTTGTCTGCTTTTGTTTTTGTCTTTGTGTTGTCGGCTTTTGTCTTTGTGTTGTTGGCCTTCTGTTGTGCTGTTGGCTTTTGTCATTGCGTTGTACCCTTTTGTCGTTGCGTTACCGGCTTTTGTCGTTGTGCTGTTGGCTTTTCTTGTTTTGTTGTCAGTTTTTGTCATCATGCTTCGTCTTTGTCGTCGTGCTTCATCTTTTGTCGTGGTGTTTTTGTGTTTTTGTGAGCCGTGTCGACCACCGTAGTTTTGTGTGATTGTTTATTAGGATTTTGTTCTGATCCTTCTGAATGAATTGGTTTCTCACATAAAGTTGTGTTAGATTGTTGTTTGATGTGAGTTTGCGTGACCTTTAACCCCTGGTAGATGTATAGAGACCTCAACATACAGAAGTCTTTCAGAACTCTATTAATAGACCTAAATAGAAGTCTCTGATCTACAACAGGTTCATTTTACTCGTCTAATAACTTGTTTCAAATGAGAAACTTCACTACAGTTTTGACCCAACCAGAAGACAAAGAGTTTCTTTCACACTTGAAGGTCTTCTCGGGTTCTTTCCCATCTCCCATCAGTCCGTCTTCCATCCAGATCTGCAGCTCGCCGCTGCATCCATGTGTGCCGACAGCAAAGTGTCACTTCAGCGCAGATCAATTAAGTCAAAGGTCTTGGGTGTGTGCCGAGCTGATGAGCAGAGGGAGTCCTGCAGTCTGATGGGGTCACGGCGATAACTAAAGCAAAGCTCCGTCGGCCCGACAAGCCGCAGCCCCGTGAATATTCATTAAATCCTCCACAATAAGAAAGAATTTAATCTGCCAATTTAATTACGAGGCCGGCGCGCGGGAAGGCTTTGGTCTAGATTGGGTTTCCCTGGGAGATTCGGCCTCTTTCCGACTCGCACATCCAGAGAGCAGCAGAGAGGAAGCCGTTTGACCGGCACCGAAGGCAAAGCCGGCCTTACTGCTGCCGAACTCACCGAGGAGGGCTAATGAGAGCGGGATGAGGGGGGGGCCGGCGCCGCTATCACTCCTCTGCACAGCCTATTATGCTGAGAAAACAAGCGATATCCCCCTCCGCAAATGAGGACACAGGAAACAGCTCCTGAGGATGGAGCGCTCACAGCTCCCAAACACACTTTCCCAATCAGGAGGGACTCAAACCCTGAACCCGCCGCTCTGAACGTCCACGCCAAAGCGGCGGCGGGTTGTGACACTCCGTGGAAGTTGAAGGAAACGCGCTCCTTCGCCTGCACGCAGCTGCTTAATGAAGTGATGCGGCGCTCATTTGCATCTTCAAATCCAGCTGGAACCAGAAGTTTTATTAAGCACAAAATCTGGAGAGCGCTGACCTTGTCCTCTCTGCGGCTCATTAACCTCTTCAGTCCTGGACTCGTCCATCTGTCTCAGTCAGAGGCAAAGCTGCAGATTTCAAAACAGGTTTGGGAACTCTGACAACCAAAACTTGTAGCATTTAAGGAGTCTATATCATGAAAAATGTACTGTTTTTAGCTTTTAAGAGTAAAATAATGTTAGTTCCTCACTAAAAACCGGTTCTCTGAGCACCAGCCCCTCCCAACCCACGAAAACAAGCAGGTACCCACCTTATGACATCCCAAAATGAGGAATAGTCAGTGCTGGAAGCTCCGCCCCCAGGCAAACACACACACACTTTCTCCACTGAACAAATGTACATCCATCTTTGCAAAAGTTTAGAAGTCGTTTGTTTTGTGGTGCTGAGGTCTATGATGATATCATGAAATGGGCGGTACCCACAAGGAGCGAAAGGCGGAGCCTCAGAGATTGAGACGTCTTACTTCAGGGTATTAAAAGAGTTCACAAAAATAACTCATAAATGTATAAAAATATTTGTTCTTTAGTGTTCCAAAAGTAACATATTATATATATTGATTAGAGCTGTCAGGCGATTAAAATTTTTAATTGCGATTAATCGCATTGTCTATAGTTAACTCGGGATTAATCGCAAATTAATATGTGGCCTTTTTTTAAGGAAAAAAATGTGTGCTTCGTGGAATTTAGCAGTTCTACATTAATTATGAAACCAAGAATGACAAAAATAATAGTTTTCATCAGAAGTACTTTATTTTGTAACATTGTATTGAGATAAACTTTCTTAACTATAAAAGGCTGTAACATAAAATGCCTAACAAAAGCCCAAGTCCAAGTGAAGGGCATTTTAAATTCAAAACTTCAATCAACGTTCAGTAAAATAAAATAAAAAACATCAAAAATAACATTTCCATAACACTTTCATGTTCATTTTTTGTCAGGACCAAATCTTTTCCTCCTCTGCTGAACTACAGTAATAAATGAAATAGAGATTTATCATTTCCAATTAACTTTTGTTTTTTAAAACATTAAAGACTGAGAAAAGCGGGATACTCTGTGGATAGTTCGACAGTCTGTTACTGCCGCCGCGTTCTCTGGCTGCAGCTCGATGCACCGACGTGTCCAGCGGAGCTCACGGATGAATATGCCGGCAGACAGACCGCTATGCTGGGGCTGGATCACGCTTAAACCTCCAGAACATTTAAAACGTCCCCCGGTGAGCTTGCTGTTCAGAACGTCGGGGGTCCGCAGCTCTCGGGACGCGGCGCCGGACGCGAGCCGGTACCACCAGACGTGGTACTGGACGTGAACTGCAGCCGGGTTAGGGTGCAGCAGCTCTCCAGGTCGTAGCGCCGCCGGTTTTAGCTCGCAGCTCGGTGGTTGGAGACCCGACTGTGATCTAGTGAGAGCAGCCGGTGAGTTGGAGGGCGATGAGGGACGCCTGAGCGCGGTATGGAAAGGCACGTATGAGAGAATCCGCGATTAATGCGTCAAAAAAATTGTCGGCGTCACGCACTTTCAGATAAACGCGTAATTAACGCGACAAATCTGACAGTCCTACTATTGATATAGTTTACTGTGAAAGGCTGAAGAATACCGTAACAAACCCTTTATAAAATTAGCATATAAAACGCAAATGAAACATTGTGGGATTGAAAGGTAGTCTGATTAAATCATAAACATATATACAATCACTGGACAAAGTGAGATGTTCCAACAAGCTCCCTCCTGATTTGCTAGAGAGGTTGCCATAGAAACGATGACTCGGCTCAATCACTGCTTACTGACAACAACTGGTTACAACATGGTGGCTTGAAAAAACGGTGACTGGATTGACTTAATTTGGTTGGAGATGAAAGTAAACTACTTTCTAAGGATGACATCAAACTGACTCGGTCCAGTTCTATGATACAAATCAAAAGACTTGTCCAGAAACGAGTCATAAAAGTCCAGCCTCATTTTAGGAGACGCGTCCAGAAAGTGAAACAGCTCGTTTCATTCTGTCCAATTAACTTTCCAATTAGCAGAAAGGAGACGAGAGCAGAGCTGAAGTTTCTGCCCAAACTGCACCAGGACTTTTTGAGTCGGCACTTTAGTGATGAATGTTAATCTGTCAGGCTCGGATAAATACGGACACAAGTGTGGCGAGCGTTTGATGGAATGCCTCAGAAACGGCGTGCTTTGACAGGATCTGCCTCCCCAGCGGACGCCCGCTGTCACACTCAGCCTCCCTGCACATTCCGGCTTCCTGTTCTGTTTCACGGCTCTGTGATTACACCGGACAGCCAATACTCTGCACCACGTCGAGCGGCTGATTGAGAAAGAAGAAAAGATCTGCAGTGGAGGTGATTTCCTCGGGTTTCTGCCTCTGGGAGGCTGTGGAGGTTTCACTCGCTTGTTCACGTCTGAGCGTGAACTCTCAAAGCTGTAGTTCTATTGTACAGAGGTTTGCAGAAAAATACAAAACATTATATTGAAGCTGTTCTTTGGCAGAAAAGGTTTGGTGTGTGGCTGTGTAACAGAACGGAGACCTGATGAACCCCAGTAGGGGTTCAGTGGGTTCGATGGATGGATGAATGGATGGATGGATGGATGGATGGATGGATGGATGGATGGATGGGTGGATGGGTGGATGGGTGGATGGATGGATGGATGGGCGCTAAAGCGACTCCAGCTTCACAAAAAGCAGTAAAATGAGGCTTCGGTTAGAATAAGGAATAAGGTTTAAATTTAAGGTGGTGACCTTCAAGGAGGACGAAGCTCCACAGCAGCCAAACAGTTTATTTTTGGTTTTGGGCCGAAAAATATGTGCAGGGATTTTTGGGGCTCCACATTCCGAGGAATTTTCCAGTTTTCCTTCGCAACCATGTGTACAAATAAAAGAAAAAATGTAAATGTATGAGAAAAAGTTGTAAATTTACAAGAAAAGAA
>NC_050519.1:1605780-1612523 GCF_002922805.2 Oryzias melastigma
ATGGAGATGGATGGATGGATGGATGGATGGATGGAGATGGATGGATGGATGGATGGAGATGGATGGGTGGATGGATGGATGGATGGATGGATGGATGGATGGGTGCTAAAGCGACTCCAGCTTCACAAAAAGCAGTAAAATGAGGCTTCGGTTAGAATAAGGAATAAGGTTTAAATTGAAAGGTGGTGACCTTCAAGGAGGACGAAGCTCCACAGCAGCCAAACAGTTTATTTTTGGTTTTGTGCAGGGATTTTTGGGGCTCCACATTCCGAGGATTTTTCCAGTTTTCCTTCGCAACCATGTGTACAAATAAAAGAAAAAATGTAAATGTATGAGAAAAAGTTGTAAATTTACAAGAAAAGAATAGAACATTTACAAGAAAAAAGTATTAAATTGACGTAAATTTGTAAATTTGTGAGATTTAAAGTTGTAAAATCGTTACTTTAAATCTTGTAAATATATGAGAAAAAAGTAATAAAGTTATGAGCAAAAAAGTCGTAAATTTACAAGAAAAAAGTATTAAATTAATGAAAAAAATAAAAAAGTCATAAATATACAAGAAAAAAGTTGTAAATATATGAGAAAAAAAATTATAAATATTTGAGAAAAAAGTAATACATAAACGTAAATATACAACGTTTTTGTGAATTTGTGAGACTTATGGTAGTAAAATCATTACTTTAAATCTTATAAAGTCATAAATATGCAAGAAAAAAGTTGCAAATATATAAGAAGAAAGTAATAAATTTACAAGAAAAAATATTACATTTGCAAGAAAAATGTAAATTTACGAGAAAAGAGTTGTAAATATATGAGAAAAAACTGTAAATATTCGAGAAAAAATTGGTAAGTATACCACTTTTTTCTTGTAAATTTGTGAGATTTAAAGTAGTAAAATTATTAATTTAAATCTTGTAAATATAAAAGAAAAGGTCATACATTTACGAGAAAAGGTCAAAAAGTTGTAACATTGACATTTAAAATAATACATTTACGAGAAAAAAAGTTTTAATTACACAAGAAAAATATTCTAACTTTGAGATTTAACCCTGTAAATTTACAAGAAAAAAGTGGTAAATTTATAAGATTTGAAGTTGTAAATTTACGACAACCAGTGTTTCCTCCAACAAAAACCACAACAATCTTCACTCTCCAGTTATATGCAGGTGTTCTGTTTGGGTAAAACTTTCACTCTGAGGGTTTCACTCAAAGTATTTGCTCTTTATTGGGTCCTTTTTGCAAAACTTCCACAGGAAAACCACTTTAGTGAGGTCAAGTGTTGTTATTATTATTTTTACATTTAAGGGACTTTAAGGGACATGTGTGTTTTTGCTGCTCTGTGAAAATCCAAACTTGATCCAATCATTAGTTTTCAAATTATGTGTGAACTTCTGATTACAATATGGTCTGTTGAAGGAACTGATGACAGAGATTTTTGAGTTTTGTAGACCGAGGAGCGCAAAAGTCTCAGAAGAACCGCTCTCAAGTTCTGAGAAAAAGTATTCAGTCACGTCTAACATGTCATGAGGATGAGAACTTTAGTTCTTCCTCAGAGAATGATTTGTGATCTCTCTGGGAGAAATACAAGTTCTGTCTCTCGTTTCGTAGTAAGTCGAGTCTAAATTTCTTCAAGTCTCTTAATGATGAGACAAAAATCAGTTCTTCAGTCATTTTAGAAATGTGTCTGAATGTCAGACTGATACAGTCACATTCAGATCATCTTTTGATCTCTTTTTAAAATGTTACCAGCGGATTAAGATTGTACGACGGAGTATTAGGGCCACTAAATAAACAAGTATTTTTCTTGTGTATTTAAGAGATTTAAAGTGTTTAAATACACAAAAATGTACGAGAAAAAAGTCGAAAAATTTACAACTTTAATTCTCATAAATTTACGACTTTTTTCTTGTAAATTTACAATGTTAAACCTCAAAGTTACGACTTTTTTCTTTTGTATTGAATACTTTTTTCGTCTTATATTTACAACTTTTTTTCTCTTAAATTTATTACTTTAAATCTCAATGTCACAACTTTTTTTGTGTATTTAAAACGTTTTTACTTGTATATTTACCACTTTTTTTTCTCATAACTTTATTACTTTTTTCTTGTATATTTACAAGATTTAAGTAATAATTTACTACTTTAAATCTTACAAATTTACAAGAAAAAAAGTTGTATATTTACATTTTTTTCTCATATATTTACGACTCTATTTCTCGTAAATTTATTACTTTTTTCTCGTAAATTTATTACTTTTTTACTTATACAACTTTTTCGCATATATTTATGATTTTTTTTATATTTACAAGATTTAAAGTAATTATTTTACAACTTTAAATCTCACAAATTTATGAGAAAAAAAGTTGTACCTTTACGACTTTTTTTCCCCGTAAATTTACAAAATTTGAAGAAATAATTTTACGACTTTAGAACACTTTATATATAATGAATTTATTAGAAATAAACTCACAACTTCTGAGTTGTGAGCGGGACTATGGGGTGGAGTAAGCCCGCCCCTCTCCCCATCACTCATAACAGAGCTCAGATAAATAAATAAATAATCACAAATGCTATTTTAAGCTTAATTATCATTATATTTGTCCTCCATCATTAGAAAAATGTCATAAGAAAATGTTAAAAACACCATTTTCATCAGAGCGAGTCTTTAACTGGGTCTTAACTCCAGGTCACGAGTCCAAGTCTCCGTCTCAACCGGGAGCTTTTTCAATAAAACCCTCTAAACCCGGTCTTTATCCATCTATTCTCTAAATTTGCTTAAACCCTTTTGGGGTCACAGGGTTGCTGGAGCCTATCCCTTCTTCTGTTGGACAAAGAAGAGGCTCCAGTTTTTATCCCTCCAGAGTAAAACGGTTCTCATCAGGCAGCTGGAGGACGAGTCTCTGACATTTCAGCAGAGAATCAGATCAGATTGATGTTTTTGTTAGAGTTTCTCTGAGGTCAACGATTCATCGATCATCAGAGTCTCTTCCTTTACAACATCTGCGCCGATGCCCCACAATCCTCCCCGGACTTTGAGGGACATTAGCTTCACTTTTCAGACTGATTACTTCCATCTATCTTTTCTATAGTCCGCGGTGAGCAGACTTAACAGCGCTCGCCAGTCTGCCAATAAACGCTGCGGTGAAGTTCATCAGCAAAACCTCCATCTGAAGCTGCTCTAGATGCTGTTCATCAAACACCTTCACAGAAGAAGAAGAAGAAAGCTGGAACGCCTTTGACCCAGTAAACTTTTATCAGAGAAGCTGCAGCTAAAAGCGGTGAGGCAACGTCGCCCCCTGCTGGACCGTCTGAGCAGAACGGTCAGTAGAGAGTAGAATGAACTAGAAGTGCTTTTGCATTTCAGATCCATAAACTCAAAGATTCAGTTATAACATCTACAACTCATTTTCCAACTAGAAATTCTTCTTTTTTAAGCTCTTCCAACCAAGTCAGCCATTTTCCTGTGGATGACATCACACTCGCTCACTCCAGTTCTCATACAGTCAATGTTTTTTAAACATCCAGATCACTAAATCTGTAGATTTTACACCAATAAAAACAGTCGTTTCAGAGATTTAAAGTCTTAAGAGGACATCCTGTGAGTCCATAGAGGTCTGCAGGTCGACCCGCCGCTCCAAACAGCCGATTCCCTCCAGGATTCCTGCTGGACTCTCCGTCTCCGTCTCAGAGACATAATCGTGTCAGGCGCTGACGTCCTCGTCTCTGAGAAATGGAAATGCTGCGAGATGTTGAGGCGACGTCAAAGATGATTAGATGAATGGGAGTCTTTCACCGCCATGATAAGGAAATGCAGAAGAAGAAGTCACGTGGGGGCGGGGAGCCAAACCGGACCATCGGAGAGCCAGTCCAGATTTCATTAACAGATACCAGAGGAAAAAATCCAATTTAGAGTTGTAAAGAGTTCAGGGGAGAGCAGGGATGAGTCACTGGATTAAATGATTTCAAACAGCAATTAGAGTCAGTCTGACAGAAATGAAGCGTTTGTGTTTAGTGAGCATCGTTCTGCTGAGAGGAACTGAGGAGGCGAGGACGAACCGCTCCTGAATCGACCACGGGGACGCCCTGAAGACGCGTTACAACTTACTAGAGAATTATGGAGGAGGAAGCAGATGATGATGAAGAGATGAAACCATGAAACCACAAACAGGAAGTGACAGCTTCATCCTGGTCCTTCCAGCGTGAAGTTGCTCCTCCTCTTCCTCTGAGGAGAGGAAGCGTCAGGTAAATGTTTCACCTCAGAATTTTATTCATGTTCCTGCCTCTCCCTTTACCTGCTGCACAAACTCAACATATTCACAGGAATAAGTCTAAATTCTTCAAGTTAAGCAACAAAATCTGTCAATGGGTTCGAGTCTCTTTCCAAGAAGTCTTATTTGAAGAAAAAATATGTTTTATTCTTGTAAGAAGGAAAATATCTTAAAATCGTTTTTGTTTTCCTTTCTTAAGATTCAGTTTTTATAAAACCCTTAAAAGGACATCAAAGTTTAAAAAAAAAGTTTTGAAGTAAAAAAAAAATAAAAATCAGAATACTAACTGGTGTGCACCAGATAATAACAAATTTTTTTTCCCCCAAAAACTTGAAGTTGAAAATTTTCTAAAATTGTGGAAAAACATTTTTTTTCACATTTTTTTTCTAAAAAATTGAAGATTTTTTTTTTTTCAAGAAATTGAAGTAAAAAACATCAAATTCTGGTTACTATCTGCTACGCGCCAGATAGTAACTGTTTTTTTTAAGTAAAAAGAAAAAAAAGAAAATCTAAAAGTACAAGAATTTAATCTTCTGGTTACTAACTGGTGTGCACCAGATAATAACTGACGTATACTAGATAGTTACTAAAAATATGCAATCTTTTTCTAAAAATTTAAATAAAAAAAGTTTAAATTAGAGAACAATCATTTCTGGAAAATTTTTTTCCAGAAATCAAAGTATTTTTTACATAAAAATTGAAGTAACAAAAAATATCTATATCTGAAAATTTCAATTACCAAAAATGTAAAATTTAAAAATGTATTTAAAAAAATTCTGGTTACCACTCCAGTTAGCAAACAGAATTTTTTTTTTCTAAAAAAAGAAGTTAAACTTTTTTCCCCTAAAAATATAATTAAAATATTTTTTCTAAAAATTGAAACAAATAAGGTTAACTGCTGTGTACCCGTTAAGCACCAGTTAGTAACTTCCATTTTTAACATTTTTTGTTTTTTTACTTCAGTTTGTTTTTGTTTGTTTGTTTTTCTCCTTTAATATTCCTTTCGGGAATAGTTTCTGCTGTGAACAATTGTTCTTCGTGTGGGATCACATTAACAGACGAAAAGAAAACCAATAATTCTAAATGACAACAGCAGTTAGTGAAATATGCTAAAAATCTATTCATATTTTTATTTCCTGTGGAGAGTTTTTTGTGCTTTTATTTTGAAGGAGGAAGTTAGGCAGCAACAGGAAGTCATGGTGAAGAGTTTGGTGAGTTCAAATATGTCAGACGTGTTTTATGAATGACGACTGCTGTGATCATAAAGATAAAAACTGATACCAGAGAAGAGAATCCAAATCTGGATTCTTGGCTTCTTGGAGCCAGCAGGTACTTCCTGTTTGGAACGTGATGGGGGCGGGGTCACTCAGTCCAGTTCTCTTACACAGTCATTGGATGAAGTTCCGGGTCAGCAACATTTCCAGCCCAAAAATGATCTTAGTTAATCCTCCTTTTCACAAATTCTTCCACTTCCATGACATTTTCCAGGATTATGCCAACAGAACCAGAAGAAAAAAAAAACGTGGAACTAAAAGAAGTTCTAATGGAGAAAGTGAAGAAAGAAATGAAGCTGAAAAAGGAAACTGCAGCTGACTCTCCTGAACATCCAGCCGATAGTTTCATTCGATGATGCACTTAATGCATTCTGCTCCACCTCTTTCAGCTTCTAAAGTTCAGTTTTCCAGCTCGGAGTCATCAGCAGGACTGAGGGATGAAGATGCAGCTCGTCTTCTGTCTCACGGAGCTGATGGATGCGGAGGAGGTCTGCAGGTGAGATTACAGCTGACAGACGAGGACGGAAGGTGGAAGAACAATCACAGGCGTGTCCAGACGTGGACCGTGACCTCCATTTTCAGGGGCCTTCACGGCAGATCTCACTTTGATCCGAATCTGCAGCCGGGCAGAAGATCCCAGCAGCCGGAGATGACGAGGAGGGAATGATGCACGCCTGGAGAAAAGGGCTCAAGGCGTCAAAAGTCAATGACTAAAAATGTACTGAAAATGAAAGAAAATCCAGAAATAATTCCTGTGTCCAGGAGTTAAAAAGCATCACAGAGACGTGTGCACCTGTCGCCAGGTGTTTCTTTGACAAACATCCAACAGAAATGTGTTAATGTGTTTAGAGCCACTGTGACGTCAGATTCTCTGAGCTCCGGACTCCTTCAGGTTCATCCTCCAACATGCAGACAAAGACGTTTTCCTGCAGGAAGCTGAAGATCACAGAGAATGGATGTGAATTAAGGTGAATTTTCTGAAGCTGAAGCCAAAAAATATTCAATATTAGGATTTGTATGAGACAGAAAACACAATCGTTTTTTCAAAAAATTAAAGGAAAACATTTTTTTTTCCTGGTCACTAACTAGCGTACAACAACAGATAGTAAGGGCAACCAACAAAAAAAAAAAAAAGTTTTTTTCTTGTAAATTTACGACTTTAATTTTCATAAATCTACCATTTTCAATCTTGTAAATTTAC
>NC_050519.1:1612986-1614058 GCF_002922805.2 Oryzias melastigma
AGCTGAACCCAAAAAATATTCAATATTAGGATTTGTATGAGACAGAAAACACAATCGTTTTTTCTAAAAATTAAAGGAAAACATTTTTTTTTCTGGTCACTAACTAGCGTACAACAACAGATAGTTAGGGCAACCAACAAAAAAAAAAAAGTTTTTTTCTTGTAAATTTACGACTTTAATTTTCATAAATCTACCATTTTTAATCTCATAAATTTACGAGATTACAATCGTAATTTCCAAATTGAAAAATGTTGTTCTTAGACTGGCCCTGTGTACGTACCAGGTAGAGACTGAAAAGAAATGTATTTTCTAAAAATTGAAGTTAAAAAAATTCTGGTTACTAACTGGTCCGTACCAGATAGTAACTAAAAAAAGAATTTATTTCTAAAAATTAAAGTAAAGAAAAAAATTATAGTTCCTTATTGGTGCACACCGCATAGTAACTGGTACACACCGCATAGTAACTGGTGCACACCATATAGTAACTGATGCACACCACATAGTAACTGGTGCACACCATATAGTAACTGGTGCACACCGCAAAGTAACTGGTGCGCACCGCATAGTAACTGGTGCACACCATATAGTAACTGGTGCACACCGCATAGTAACTGGTGCACACCAGATAGTAACTGGTGCACACCGCATAGTAACTGGTGCACACCAGATAGTAACTGGTGCACACCACATAGTAACTGGTGCACACCGCATAGTAACTGGTGCACACCACATAGTAACTGGTGCACACCATATAGTAACTGGTGCACACCAGACATTAACAATTTTCTAAAAATTAAATGAAAAAAAGATGTTTTTCTTGGTTACTAACTGGAATGCTTCTGATTGTAACTGGCTTTTATCAGATAGTAACTGAAGTTTTTTTTTCTAAAACATTGAAGTTAAAAAAATGGTGCTCACCAAATAGCAACGGGTGCACACCAGGTAGTAACTACTTTTTTTCTAAAAAATGTTATTAAAACATGTTTTTTTTTCTAAAAATTAAATGAAAAAAGTTGTTTTTCTTGGTTATTAACTGGAATGCTCCTGATGGTAACTGGCGTGTATCAGATAG
>NC_050519.1:1614143-1623590 GCF_002922805.2 Oryzias melastigma
CATAGTAACTGATGCACACCATATAGTAACTGGTGCACACCAGATAGTAACTGGTGCACACCACGTATTAAAGGATGCACACCACGTAGTAACTGGTGCACACCAGACATTAACATTTTTCTAAAAATTAAATGAAAAAAGTTGTTTTTCTTGGTTATTAACTGGAATGCTCCTGATTGTAACTGGCGTGTATCAGATAGTAACTCAAGTTTTTTTT
This sequence comes from Oryzias melastigma, assembly GCF_002922805.2. NCBI lineage: Eukaryota > Metazoa > Chordata > Actinopteri > Beloniformes > Adrianichthyidae > Oryzias > Oryzias melastigma. The sequence goes on from NC_050519.1 coordinate 1,614,361, forward strand.
CTAAAAATTGAGGTTAAAAAATGGTGCTCACCAGATAGTAACTATTTTTTTCTAAAAAATGTTATTAAAAAATGTTTTTTTTCTAAAAATTAAAGTTATAAAAATTTCTAACCATTGAAGTAAAACAAAAATCTGTTTACTAACTGGTGCGTACCAGATAGTAACTGATGACATTGTTTCTGTCCTCACAGTTTGTGCTTTTTAGGATTTTCTTTAAGTTTCAGTCAATTTTTATTCATTTACTTTAGATTCATCAAATCTTTTTGTTTTATACTGTTTTTTTTCAGGTGTGCATCATTCCCTCCTCCTCGTCTTCGGCTGATGGGATCTCCTGCCCGGCTGCAGATGAGGATCCACTTCGCTCTGGCACAGAAAAAATTCTGAACATTCATCACAAATGAACCATAAAGAAATTACTACAAAGATTTGGATCTGAATAAAGTTCAACAACGGTTTATTCAGAGGAGTTGCTCTGATCAATGGCTTGATGGCGCCCCCATGTGGGCAAAAAAGTTAATGTATTTTGAACAGAAAGCACAAAAAATATCTTAACTAAACTATTTTATAAAATATATCTTACCCCAAAAGTCACACATGCTCAATCAAAAAAACTTGTTAATTTATCTTTTTTAGCATAAAAAACTATGTATGTTGAGAGATTTCCAGTCTATAAAAAATATAACAAATAGCACAATCCTGAAATAAATTTGTTTATAAATGTAAATCGGAAGAATTCTGAAGAAACTAAGAAAAAAAAAATTCAGTTAATGAGTCGTCAAATACAATAAAAAAACAAGTTTTATCTAGAACCAAACAGTGAAACATAAATATTTGGGAACTTTTATTCATGGAGTCAAACAGCAAAAGAAAGAAAAAACTTTGGACCTTTTGGTCATTTTCTTACAGATATTTATTTACAAATGTTGTTTTCATGATTCAGACATTGAATTCATAAAGTTATTTGGTTTTCTACAGAATCGATCACAACAAATGTTTAATGAAACTTAATTTTGTTTTCTACTTTCATTGTTCAGTCTTTCATTCAGCCTGTTGTCATTTTAAAGATGTTAAATAATAATTATGCTTGTATTTGGCTTTATTTTCATGCTTTTATCATGCTTTAGCACGTCAAGTCTGTTCACAGAATCTCTTTAATATTTTATTTTCAGATCATTTCCTGTCAGTTTAACTTTTTTGTTGTATTCTTATTTTTTTCTATATTTTTGAACATTTTTCAGACTTTAGCACAAGCTTTCATCATTTTTCACTTCGTTTTTGAGACGACAGTTTTATCTAATCCTCTTGGATTTAACACTAACTGTAGAAGCATCAAAGCTTAATTTTATTAAACGAAAATCAAACTTATATGTATTGTTTATATGTTTTGTCTCACAGCAAAAAAAAAAAGTTTTGTTCCTTAAAAGAACCAAATAAAAGTCTAATTTAAACAAACTAAATCCTCTTCTCTGATCTGCTTTAGGGATCAGCTGCTCTTCAGCCTCTTGGCGTCCGTCGGCGCCTCCTGCTGGCCTCTCTTGGCGCCTCGGCCGTCCTCGGAGCTTCCGGACGTTCTCTGCTCGCCGGCGGCCTCGCTCCCGCCCCCTCTGGGATACCTCAGCTCCCTCCTCTCCCGCCGCTCCTCCATCTCGCCGATGTCCTCGGCGAAGAGCGTCTTCAGAGCGGGGATCAGTTTGGGGAGGACTTTGAAGTCTCTGAAGCGGATCTGGAAGAGCGGAGGTCATCGGTTAGAGACGGTTTCTGTCTCGTAAGGACGATGTGGCGTCCTCACCCTCATGTGGTCGAAGGACACGCCCACTCTGTCGGTGAAGTCTTCGCTGAAGAGCGGGATCTTGGCGTAGCGCTGGCTGAAGTGGTTCAGCATGATGAAGTCGGCGTTCATCTTCACGCCGATCCCGATGGCCTGCGAGGTCGTGCTGTAAAACAGGAAGTCGGATCAACGCTGAAGACACCAGAACAGTTCACGGAGAGGTTCGCTTCCTCACCTGTGGCGCTTCTCCACAGCTTCCTCCTCCAGCTCATCCTCCAGCGTGGCCTCATGGATCAGCAGAGACGCATCTTTTCCTACAAAACAACATTTTTTTCATATCCAAATATAACAATTACAAAAACACGACGAGGTTTTGACGATCCAGAAATCTTCCTCACAGCTCTGAAATGCCCTCATTTCTTTTTCTGAGTAAAATAAAATAAAGACAAAAATAAGCACCAAAAGTTCTGACTCTCTTAAAAAAAATATTGAATTTAAGTGATTTCCATGGAGACTGGATCCTTGTATCCTTCAGAGACTGTGGACTCACCGATGTGGACGAGGGCGTCGCACGGCATGGTGTCCCCGGAAAAGGCCAGCTTCCACCCAGACTGATGCGTGAAGCTGCAGCCGAAGGCGTTTTTGCAGTGACGCACCGCGCACGTCTGAAACTGAAGCGCAGACAGAACAAATGTTTCCTGGATGACTTTTAAAAAGTGGGAAGCTACGATTCACAAAGAGACGTCGTTTGAAACCAGGCAGGAAAAAGAAATCTGCATTAATTCAATTCTACAAAAACGTTTTATTTTTGTCCTCATAGAAATTTAATTTGTGACAAAAATACTACAACCGTAACTGGTGATTTTGTCAATAAAAAAATTGAAACTAAATATATAGCATTACCTGCAATAATACAAGTGTGAATAAGCTGAATGTGATTGCTGAAAGTGTGAGTTCATAGCTGAAAAATGTTGAAACTGATCGCTAAAAATGTTCAAGCTGAAACTTTGAAGCTGATAGCTTGACAAAATGTTAGCTAAATGCTAAAACAGCCAGAAAATTGGAAAAATATCTCTAATTTTGTCAAAACAGCTAGACTAATGCTAAAATATGAGCTAAACTCAAAATTAGCCTAAAGAACTTGAAAAAGTCAAATTTCGACAAAACTGCTAGCATAATGCTAAAATATTAGCTAACTTCCAAATCAGCCTAAATAACTAAACAAAGTCAAACTTTGACAAAACAGCTTTCATAACACTAAAATATTAGCTAAACTCCAAGTTAGCTTAAAGAACTTAAAGTCAAATTTTGACAAAACAGCTAGCACAATGCTAAAATATTAGCTAAACTGTGATAATGCTCCAGACTGTATCACACTAGACCAAACTTTGCTGGTCTGTTGATGTGGTGCTATACCATGCTGTGCTAGACTGTGAAATTGAACCCAAATTGTGTTCCAGACTGGACCATTTAGCACCAGTATTAGACCAAAGTGGATCAAACTCAGCTAAAGCTGAGATAAATTATTTTACTCAGTACTCTTACAGTTATGTTACTTTTTTGATGACTGATTGAATACTTTAAATATATATATTTTTATTTTCTAATTATTAAACATTACAAAAGAATGTGAAAGGAATCATTGACTTTCAGGTCTCTTTTATAAAATTGATTTTACCCAATTAAACTACAGAGATCAGCTTTAACTGTTAATTTGTTAAAGTAAAACTTTTGAGGGAAAAGTTCTAAATGTAATAAATGTCCAGATTGTTTTAGGTTTAACTGCAGCTTTATGCTCATAAATCAGTTTCTAAATGTTTTTCTGGAGGGAGGTTAAACTCTCTGAGGCTTTTATTCTGAAGGGCAGGAGGCGGGAACACCTGCAGACCTTCAGCAGACCGTTCTTCTTCAGCATCGCCTGGATCAACGACTTCGTCTTGGGTTTTGGGGCGTCGGCGCCGTCGCTCAGACATCGGTTTGGAATCAGACTAAAACACAAACATCAGTTTGATCAAAGGGATTTTCAAAGTAAAGTCCATCAGCACTGTTGGGTTTGCGGTCATCCACGTACTTAAAGTGTCCGAGGATCTCCTCGCAGTGGTCGTGGTACTGACCGAGCCAGTTCATGATCTGGACCGGCGCCACCAGGCAGACGGGGCTGAACGCCTTCCCCAGAACGCTCTGGACACAGTTCAGGTTTTAAACTTCGTGAAGTAAAAAGACGACGCCCACCTTTCCCCGACATACCAGCGCTCGCTCCCTCTGGAACAGCAGCTTCATCAGCCCCTGCAACAGGAAACAGGCAGGGTGAGGACGCCGTCTTCCCGTCTGCAGCGTCTGCGTGTGGGCGGAGCCTCACCGTGTGATGGTCGGCGTGCAGGTGCGAGATGAAGACGGTGGAGATCTTGGACAGCGCCTCGTCCACGTGGTCGCCGTAATGCCGGCAGAGCTGGCCGAAGGTTCCCTCGCCACAGTCCAGCAGCAGAGACTGAGCCGGGCTTTAACAGCAACAAACACGCGTGAGGAGCTGAGGAGCAGCGGCCGTACCGGCGTTAGAGACCGGACGATGGCTTACATGTTCTATAGAAATAAGGGCTGACACGATGAGTCGACTAATTGACCGACGACTAATTTATTAGTCGATTAATCGTTACTTTATATGATGGAGACAGAGTGTAGTAAAGATGAAAGTTATAATGACATTCTGCTAGATTTTTGGGCTATTATGGCATTTATTACGTTTTTTTAGATTAATTTGGAGTTTAGCTAATATTTCAGCTACATGCTAGCTGTTTTGGCTAATTTAGGATTCTTTATTTTTTTAGGCCATTTTGGAGTTTAGCGAATATTTCGGCTAAATGCTAGCTATTTTGGCTAATTTCAGGTTTTTTCAGTTTTTTAGGCTAATTTGGAGTTTAGCTACAATTTCAGCTGCATGCTAGCTATTTTGGCTAATTTAGGCTTTTTTCAGTTTTATAGATTAATTTGGAGTTTAGCTAAAATTTTAGCTACATGCTAGCTTTTTTGGTTAATTTAGGCTTTTTAAAGTTTTTTTAGGTTAATTTGGTGATTAGCTAATATTTTAGTTGGCCTTAATAGATTTAGCAATTTCAGCTATCAGCTTTAGGGTTTTTAGCTATCAACTTCAGCATCCACATCTATTTGCACCAGATTTCATTTTACAGCATTCACACTAGCATTAATCCAGGTTGCTATACATCTAGTTTTTAGTTAGTTTAAAGATGTGTTTTTTACATCCACTTTGCCCATGACCTGATTAGTCGACTAATTGGAAAAAATAATCTGTGATTAGAGGACTATTAAAATAATCGTTTGTGGCAGCACTAATAGAAATACGACAGCTTTCATTATTGCTATAGATCTAAAACAAAGAGACTTCTGGGAATTGCTTTGATTTAACTATTATGGCTCAAGAGTGCACTAGTGTTCATTATCCAGGTGAATATAGACCACAATGCATTGCAATTGAACAATTTGTCATTTAAAAAAAATGCATGTAAACTTCATAACAAATCGTTATAGAACGATCAGATTTATGAGGTTTTTACTTTTGCTAATGGATGACGTACTATTAGCTGTTTAAAACCTAAACAAAGAATATTGCGCATAAATCGAGGACAACAGTCCCACACTCGCTCTCGTACCTGATGTTCACTAAAGTTCCGCTCACGTTTCGGATCTTCATGGGAAGAGCTGACCCGGTTCCTAAGAAGACCACTTCAGGATACTTCCCGTCTAAACACATGGAGGCTTCAGTAAAAACATTCTCTCCTTTGATCATTCTCGACTTTTCCAGAACCGACCTGAAAGCTCCGCGGCGTCCGAGGAGGACGCTGTCCGGCACTTCTCCACTTCCTCCAGGAAGTTTGGGACCTCTGAAGCTTCTTTCACAAACTCCTCGGAGCTGCAGGCGGGGATGGCGTCCCTGAAGGTGAGAGTGGGCGGAGTCAGGAAGTACACACGGGGGCCTGAAAACCACGGCGGCGAAACTAACCTCTGCCACTCCATGACGGGTCGAAGCTGGAACTTGAGCAAACACTCGGCTCTGATGTTGGGGACGTGGAGGGCGGCCTGAGGCTCCTGATCAGAAACAGACTTCTGTTAAGTTGCTTCTTTTAAACCTTCAGCTTGATTGATTCGCTTTCCCCACAATTTGCTTCCATGGTGTAGTATACGGGAATATTTCTACCTGGTTCCCTCCGAGCGGATCCACTAACCGCCGATGGAGTTACCTTGGTTCTGTAGGCCTTCAGTTCTGGAAAGATCTGCGGGTGAATCATGTTGAGCTGCGTCTGGATCTTGTGGCTGCGGATGTTGTGGACCGAACACGCGTGTTCGTTCACGATCAAGTGTTCGGTTGTGGACGGAAACCTGCAGAACAAAAGAACCGAACTGAGATTAAAAACAAAAGTTCTGTTTGGAGGAAGTCGGATGAGAAACCAAACAGACCTCTCCATCCATTTCTTGTACTGATCCGTCTCCAGGAGATGCTCCGGAGTCATGTGGACCACCAGAACCGCAGAGTCTTCGGTTCCACCCGTCTGATACCTGAGGAGGATGGATCTTTATTGTCACGAGTACAAGGACATTTAATACATGAAAACCGTATCATTTGGTCACTAAAAACAGAAAATGAGAATGAATGTGTTGCCAAATAAAAGTGCATGTATCACTAAAAAAGACAAGGATACAGAATTATTAGAGTTAAAATTGTTAAAACCAAAAAAGAAAAAATAACTAGAAAAGTTGCATTAGCTGCGATAATACTACTGTGAATGACGCAATTTAATTTTAACTGCTGAAGGGATTTGCTGAAAGAGCGCTGTAGTTGACTTAAATTTCTAAAACTGCTTTTAAATTCATAATACATGCCAATTTTGCAAAAATATTTAGTGTGTTGCTTAAATATGAGCTAAACTCCAAATAACCAAAAATCTTTAGTAGATACCAAATTAGCTAAAAAAGCTAGCTTATTGCTTAGTACTAGCTGAACTCCAAAACAGCCTAAAATTCCTCAGTAGTCAAGAACGCTAGCCTGTAGTTAAAATAGAAGCTAAACTCTAAATTAGCCTATAAAAATCTCTGTGATAACCAGGGCCGGGAATCTATTAAAAAAAAAAAAAATAATGAATTAATCGCAAACCTGGGGGAAATTAATTGCGATTATTTTATTTAATCTACAGTTTTTGCCAACCACTTATTATCTGCGAGTAATCACAAAATGAAATTTACAGGCAACGCACTGGAATATGGATCAAATAGTCCGCTTTTTTACAAAAAAATGATCTAAACCAAAAAAATGACAAGGTTAAAGCACTAAAAACTGATTGAATATGCATTTCTTTTTTAAATGACTATGGTAGAAGTGGGAAAAGGACCCAATGAAGTGTTTTAATGCACGCGTTGGATGACTGCACAGCTTAGAGAAAGAGAAAGACAGATGCAACGAGAAGTGTGATTAATTTGCGTTAATAAATATTAACGCGTTACTCATAATTTGTTAATCACATGCATTAATGCATCAACATGTACGGCCCTATAGATAACAAATAGGCCAAAAACGTCAGCATGTTTCTCAAAAATTAGCTCAATTCCAAATTAGCATAAAAAACCCCAGTAGGTGCTAAATTATCCCAAAAAAGGCTAGCACATTGTTAGGTAAACTCAAAACAGCCTCAGTAAATTCCTCAGTGAACTAAATTAGTCAAAAAAGTTAGCCTGTTGCTAAAATAGAAGAAGCTAAACTCTAAATAGCCTATAAAAACCTCAGTAGATAAAAAATTAGCCAAAAACGTTAGCCTGTAGCTAAAATAGAAGCTTAGTTAGCCTATAAAAACCTCAGTAGATAACAAATTAGCCAAAGACGCTAGCATGTTGCTAAAATAGGAGCTAAATCCTAAATTAGCCTATAAAAACTTCAGTAGATAACAAATTAGCCTACAACGTTAGCCTGTAGCTAAAATAGAAGCTAAACTCTAAGTTAGCATATAAAAATCTCAGCAGATAACAAATTAGCCAAAAATGTTAGCATGTTACTAAAATATTAGGGAAATACCATTTTTTTTGAAAATTACTATAAAGATGAAAACATAGCCCATGAATATATTTAAAGGTTTGTTGCTAACCTAAAAAAATATTGACATTCAAAGACTCTCATTCATTTCCTATGTGGCATATTTTCCTCAATATTTCAAAAACTATAAAGTTTCTAAATACCAAAAATACGAGCAGTAATGTCCTGAACGAGCTGAAGGTTTGAATACAAAGATGCTGAAATCGCTAAAAGTGTGATTTAGTTTTTACGTGCCAAAAACGTACAGAAAGGAGCAGGAGAATCACTGTAGTGTGAATGTTTACTAAACAATCACACAATTCTAAATATGAAGAAAACCCTGAATGACCACATTACTGTGGTTTTAAGGAGAACAGAGACATCGGCTCCTTTCACCTCCTCAGCTCCTGGTTGGAGCAAACCGCCTCCACGAACTCCTCAGACGGACACTCCACGATCATGAAGACCGGTCCCGGGTCGGTGGGGGTGCAGACCTGCTCAGGTCGGATCTACGAGAGTCAGAGGAGTCAGACGGAGTTTGGAGCTGCAGATGAAGACGCTGTGGGCGGCGAGCAGCACCTCCTTCCCTTCGTGGACGATGCTCTGTCCGGATTTCAGCGCCGAGATGAGAGGACCGATGGCCGCCGTTCCTCTGAGGAGAGACGAGGAGTCCAACAGGGTCAGAACCAGAACCAAACCCTTTCTAAAAACCTGAGAGGAATCGGGCTTACACGGGCAAACCGAGCGCTTTGGCTTCAGCCACGAGGAAGTTTCCTTTCTTGGGATGAAGCTGCAGAAGAGAAGAAGTTCAGACTCGAACACAGAAGACGGTTTGGACTCTCATCGTCTGAATCCCACCTTACACACAAAGGCGACGGTCAGACACGAGTCTCTGGACGCCGCTGAGCGCCGCCGCTCACCTGAAACACAACAAGCAAAAAAGTGAGCGTCTCCATGACAACGGCTGGTGGAGGAGTTTTCCCTCAACAGGAAGTGGAAGGAAACAATCTGAACTCACCAAAAATGGGCACCTGGAAGACAGTCATGGTTTCGTCTTGGTACTTCTCCTCAGTGTAGGGCCGCACCGCTGCAAACACGCCGCAGTGATCATCACAGTCACGCACAGATCGACACGATTCAGGCCCACTTACACAGTTTGATCTCCTCCAGAGGTCCAGAAAAGGACTTGATGGCGTTTAAATACTTGTCCTTTAAAACAGAACCAACAGAAACTTTAGGCCACGTCGGATAAAATACAAAAAAACTTGTGAAGTTTGTGACCCGAGATCCTGGTTCTGACCAGCTGTGGAGGTCCGGAGAGAACGCACTCGGGAACGCCGGTGTCCTTCAGGGTCAAGATCATTCCTGGAAGACAGGAGACCTTCAGAT
>NC_050519.1:1624102-1624301 GCF_002922805.2 Oryzias melastigma
GTGATTATTGTCGGGTGCGCCTTTGATCGTAACTTAAAAAAAGTTACAAAAATTAAAGTAAAAATTAAAATCTTAAAAAATGTAAGTAAATGTTTTTTTTCTGGTTATTATCTGTTGCGCACCAGATAGTAACTGAAGAAGGAAATTCTAATAAAAGTTTTTCTAAAAACTGAAGCGAAGTTTTTTTTTTTTTTTTTTT
>NC_050519.1:1624449-1632660 GCF_002922805.2 Oryzias melastigma
ACCAGTTAATAACCAGAATTTTTGTTTTAACTTAAATTTTTAGAAAACTTTGTTTTTTTACTTTATTTTACTTCAATGATCCTTTAGTGGCTCTGTACATTCAGACAGCAGCTCGAACAACTTCATCAAAGTATAAAAATCTGGAGGTTCTGGTATTTGTTACATCCACTTCAACCGTTCAGAAACATTCTAGCACCTGAAAGGCCCCCCAGGTTCTCCCAGCTCATCCTGGTCAGGAAGATGTTGTCCAAGCGGGCCGCTTTGAGTCTGCAGGACGTAAACACGTTCATGTTACCGCCGTCAGTTTGTCCTCCGAACAGAAAGGACGAGCGGCGATGCTTACTTGTGTTCCTGCATGAGTCTCTGAGTTCCCTCCCCACAGTTAAACAGGTACCTGCACAGAGAACAATCACCTTTATTTCCCATGAGGACTTGCGCTTGTGTAGCAGCAAATAGTTTGATAATGGTGACATAAAAAGTAAATAAAACTATCCAGAAAGAAGTCTGAAGAAGTTTTAGTTTTGGTGCCAATGAAATCAAAGGAATTAAAAATGTGAAATGTCTTATTAAAAAAAGACATCAGAAATCTTTACATCAGTAAAGTTTGGATCCCATATAAACTTAAACCACATGACAATCAGTAACATGTTTTAATTAAAGATGGTGGTTCCACTGAAAGAGATTCTGCCTCATGACCATAAACTTTTTAAAATGCTTTGATCTAAAAAAAATGTATACCAGTGTTTGCCACCCTACATCAAAGTAAATAATACAATTTTGCATATTAACCAAAGTTTTCAGAGGCCACGCCCATATTCTCTGTATTAAATGACTGAATTTACACCCTGATAAAGTTTGGGTGACTTAACACTGTTTTTATTATTCATTTAGCGTTTTTAATCACAAAGTGATCCTGTTTTGTCTTGTTTAATGACAGAACACCCTTGCAGGTGGATAGGAAACCATGAAGCTCCCTCCTCCGTGCTTTCCTGTTATGTGAACTGCATGTTTTTGGTATCCGTTAAGCTAACACACCTGTTGAACTCGGAGAAGACATACACGCACGCGGCGTTGTCTCTGCTTCCGGCTCCGACCACCTGCAGGTAGACGGTGGCCGGTCCGTTGGCGTCGCCCCGCCTGACCCGGCTCTCCTTGGTCTTGACCCGGCGCAGAGGCTCCTTCTGCTTGGCTTTCTTCGCGGCGGGCGGTGGTGGTACCGGCGCCCGGCTCGTCTCCGGGAGACCGACGGTCGCCATGGTCCGGACGACCCGCAGGACAGTCCGGCGAAAGGAGGGCGGAGAGATGCTCGGACCGACGGACGGAGTCTGACCGAACCTGAGCAGCGACGTGAGGAGCCGGACCTTCACGTGGACCGCATTCATGCTAAACTCCGCCCCCCCTACACTCCGCCGAAGCCTTTCAATCGATTGATTAGTTCATCGATCACCTGTGCGATGGTTCTGTCACACATGGACCGCTATTTCCGACGTCTAATGATGACGTTCATGCACCTTCACGCTGATTGGTTAATGCAGTTGGACATATAAGCCGATTGGTTAGTGCACGAGATGAAGATGGCCAATCACAGCTTTGCTTTAGAGCAGAAAGGCGGGACACCGAAGTGAGAATTTAAACAAAAAATGTCAAAATAAAATTCAAAATAAGAAAAAAAAAATAGCTTTTATCGTCAGGAAACGTAAATAATTAAACATGTTTAAAGAAAAGTATATAAAATATATTTCGCCCCCATAGAAAAATTGAACATTTATAATTGTAAGTTATTGAAAACACTTAAGCATTACCTTTAATTACCATAAAGTAATTAAAGATTAGATTTTTCTTTAAAAATGTTAAACTATGTTTAACTCTTTTCATCTTTGATTTGTTTGAGGAAGAAAATGTTATGACTTGTAGATGACACGAGGTATCTGGGCTTGAATTTTGTAGTAAAACATGTTCATTAAAGAAAGGAAAATCAGCTTTTATGCACACAGGGAATTTATAAAGTTAAAGCTTTTGGTGTAAAACGAAATTCAATCCAAAAAATAATGTTGCATAACATTTTGATGACTCAATTAAACCAGAAGCAATGCCAAAATAGTAATTATTTTATTGAATTAACCTTAAACGACATATTTCTGTTTAACCCAATAAACTGCTTCTTTTAATAATTTATTACTTAATCCATTTATTTTCAAAAAACTTGCTGAAGAGCACACCTGATCTTTTTTCTCACCTGTTTGTGTTTATTTTTGTGTTTTGAATGACCTTTTCATTGATAAAAAAAAAAAATAGAATTTTCAGCAGCTTTTCATTCTTTCTCTTTATTGGTTCAACATGGAGTTCCGCTGCAGGAGCGGACAGAAGCACAGATCCAAACACGAGGCTCTCGTTCACGTACACAGAAGAGATGAAACAATTCACAACAAGGATGATTCCAGTTTGCTCAAGTCTCCACATTCAAACGCTGGCGTCTTTAAACACCAGCTCAGCGCCGCCGCCGCTGCTGCTGATCAGAAGATTCGTCGTCATGATTGTTTTCGGTGCGATTGAAGAGAAAGAAGTGAGTTAACATGTCATACAGATGGAGAAAAGCCTCCACTTTGATCGGGAGAGGTGACTTTCTTTTTTTTAACAGCATACTCAGGGGGAGCGGGAACATTTACACGGGGAATTCTTCTTTTCTAGGATCAGAGTGGTGGAGAGCGACTGAATGTGCTTTGGTTAGTCCATATACATGGGGGAGCTGGGAGAAGCAGGCATCTGATCCAGGAGCCTGCAGACGTAACCGGCAACGTCGACCGAGCGCTCCTCGTACATCTGGATGAACGGGTCTCTCTGGGGAAAAGAAAAGAAATTGAAAAAGGATCTTAAAACATTTTTTACATTTTCAATTTCTTTGAGCTCACCAGCAGTTCTCTGTACTTTGGCCTCTTTGATTCTTCCTTTGTAAGGCTGGAAAAAAAAAGAATAATTGATTGAATAATTCTCCGCAGAGAACAGCTACAAAGCTGAGAACCAGGAGGAGCAGCATCCTCTCACCACACGTTGACAAAGGAGATAAACTTGGGGGAGAAGCGTCTCTCCTCAGAGTTGCTGAGCTGTGGAGGGTCTCCTCGGACCACCTGGGTCAGCTGGTCAAACACACTGTTCCATTTGGGGTAGGGGAACCGCCCCGTGGCCAGCTCGTACTGAAACGCACAAACGGTAACGTCAAGACAAACAAAACTGCAGCCAAAGTTCCACCTGCTGCCGTGAAGGGCATCTCTGGAAAATCTTCTTAGCTATGAAATATTTTAGACTTCAACAATTTAGGATTAGATACAATTTATAGTGTTCCCTCGTTGTTGAATACTTGTTAATTTATGACTTGAAAGAAATAAAATAAATAGCGTTCTCTGTCACATTAGAAGCTCATCTTGCACACTAACCTGCTAAACAGTTACAGTTTCTTCACATTCAAAACCTTAAAAGCTGATAGTTCTGAATTTTTTTAAATATATTTTTTAAAGGGTTTCCTAAAGTTTAGGAAATTTCCACTTCTGGCTATAAATTGATTCTGGCGCCATCTTCGTGTGACCAGAGGTCCCTCATCATTTAAAGAAATGGCCACAATGCGCAATTCTGCCACTAGGGGGAGCAAAAGAAAAGCAATAAGTATTTTTTTCCATCTGAGAATAAAACAAACAAAAACAAAGCTACAGATAACAAGTTGAGCAAAGGTTATTTTGTGTTTCTGGTCCCGCCCACTCAAGATCGGATGGTTGAATGTGATCCCTAAACCTAAATGAGTTTGACAGCCCTGATCTAAACAATGACAGAAATCTTTTAACGTGATATTAGGGTCACAGAGACGTTCTCAAACAAAGAACGGACAGACGCTGAAACCCACCAATGTGATTCCCAAACTCCAGACATCGGAGCGCACGTCGTAGCCTTGCCGGGACGCGCTCGGATCTATTCTCTCCGGCTGGAAAAGGAGGCAGAGGATAATCAGGAAAATCAGCTGTATTTGAAATTTAGACTCACCTGTACAACAAAATAATCATATTTCCAATTAAATCTGAGAGTTGACCTGACAATCTACTGTGATCTATTCAAATCAAATCTTCTGCACCAGTTCTTCTGAAGGTCCGAGGTTTTTAAACTGCTGTACTTTAAATTCCACGTGCATCAACACCCCTCTGCACCACCAACATGTCTCAACACTAGCTCCGCCCCCTTGGCTGAGCCGAGGTCAGCAGCGCTGCGATCAGACACCCAAAGAGAGCGCCGGCTGGAAACGAGAAACCGCCGCTGAGATTCCTGCGTCCTGAGCTCAGAGGGAGATCCTGGGCGCCGTTGTGCGAGGATTCTCTGCAGGGCGAGCTCCAGGACTCCAGGACAAAATTAGAATGGAGACTGCAGGGAAAGAGGGCGGGGCCTCCTGCTGCAAAAACATCTTCAGGTGATGACGCCACCACCAAGTCAACCCAACTTTAGACACAAACAACCGGTGGAGGTTAAGTTTGAGGTCAACAGGAAGTGAAGGCAGCATTTAGGTTAAGAAAATAAAAGATCCTGTTTCAGTTTGCATTAATACCTTTGTCTGCAACTTTTAAATGCTTTTTACATTGTTTTAGGGATGTATCGTTAATAAAGTTTGTCCTCTAATAAAAGCAACTCTTACTAATTTATATGAAGGATAAAAATGACAACAACGACTGTCAGGGGTCAAATCTTCAAAGTTCTCAAAAACATCCAGAATCACCAAAGCACAAAAAGTTTTCGACAATAAAATATTTTTGAAAGCAAAAATTGTTTCCAAACACTAAGAAATATTTGAAAGCAAAAAGTTTTCTAGAGTTAAAATATTTTTGAAAGTAAAATAAAGTTTACAAACACTAAGCTATTTTTTGAAAGCAAGAAAAGTTTCCTAACGGTAAAAAATGTTTTAAAAGCAAAAAACAAAAATGTTTTAAAAGCAAATAATAAATATTGTTATTTGCTCGTTATGAAGTTTTATTCTTAAAATTTTACATTTTGTTTTCAATATCAAAAAATTAGATCGCAGAACTGAGACTTTTGCTTCCAATATGGTGGCACAAAAATCCCTCCGTACATTTCTAGTATGAAGTAGCATTTTATTTTGAAAACAGATTTTCACAAAGCGGAATCTTAAAACTAATGTCTAATTTGAACCCGAAAAGGGTCAGGGAGGACTGTCGGAGGTCGTGGACGTCCTTACCGCCATGTACGGCCTGCAGCCGGCGTCTCTGGTTTTGGCGATGGAGTCGACCAGCTGGCCGCTGATGCCGAAGTCGCACAGCTTGATGTTGCCCTTCCGGTCCAGAAGGATGTTTGAAGGCTTTATGTCTGCAGAGGGAGCAGAGCAGCCGCTCAACAGCCAGTCACTCAAACTCATGAACGTGTGGAGTCCTCTCACCTCTGTGTATTATTTTCAAGTTTTCTTTTAAGTGATTTAGTGCTTTCACAGTCTGAGGAAGACAAAGAGAAGTTCAGGAGAATCCACAGGAAACGTCTCAATGTGAAAGAAACGAGAAACTTACAGCTAACGTTATTTTTCCTAATATTTCCTCCGGAATCACGTCGTCTAACGAGCAATATACAAACTTGTAAAATTTGTCTAACGAGGTAGCCATGAGTTCCATACAAATCCAGCAGTCCCCCTGAAACACAAGAGAATCGCAGAGTCAGGAGAAAAACGGCGTCCGGCGGTCGGCGGCGGCGCTTCGTCTCACCTCTCTGAACAGAGCGCCATAAAACTGCACGATGTAAGGACAGTCGCTGCTCCTCATGACCACGTCCAGGTCCATGAGCAGCTGCTTCTGCTCCTTCTCGTCCACCGTCGACCGGATCCTCTGGAGGAGCAGAGACAGTCGGGTCAGAAGGTCAAACCACAGGCTCCTCCCCCCCTCCCTCCCTCCCCGCCAGCAGTCGTCACCTTGACCGCCATGATCTGGTTGCTGGGCTTGTGCACCATCTTGTTGACGGAGCCGTACGCTCCTCGGCCGATCTCTCCCAGATCCTTCAGATCCTCGGCTGTGAAGTCCCAGTGCTGCTCCGGGGAGATCTTCAGCTTCCCGGACGACTCGATGCTGTGAGTCCGGAGCCGCTCTCTGACGGGAACAGCACAACTTCAAAAGTTTGTCTCCCTGCGGATTGCTAAGACTTCACGTGAACGAGAGAAACGGAAAGAAACTGATCCGGGCGAATCTAGAACGATCATTTAGCTTTGAAAGGAGAAAAGAAAAGTTTGATCTTTGACATAATCAGGAGGAAAATAAGGAAAAACTGATTTTGAACTTGAAGTTTAACAAGAAGCAGAATGTTTTCACAACCTGAAGGTTCTGAAGCCCAGAACCAAATCAGAGTTCTCTGTTCTATGTTTTATTAAAAACTTTGAACAAGACGTCCTGAATCGTCTCCAAAATAAACCTCTAGACCAGAAGTCTGAGGCCGTTTATCCCTCATTACAGAAACATAAAGTTATCTAGTTTTATAAAGGTACTGGAGAGGACTGTACCTTTAAAGAGTAATGTAATAAACAGGGCTGTCGACGTTAACGCCTAAACTTTAGGGCTGGGTATCGATAATTCCCAGAATCCATTCAATTCTGATTTTTTTCAATTCTTTCCATCCTCTCAATTCAATTTAAATTCCACTAGATTTTGACATTACACGGTTTAGATGCATTTAATTTAGACAATGAATTAATTTAGAGACATTTGTTCCGACATACATTAATAATCTACTAGACGTTTTCAATATATTTATATTGTTATATTAGTTTGGCCACTAGGTGGTGATCTTGCTATAGCATAACACCTTATGCCAGAAGAAGAAAGAATGAGCAAAAAATGTGTCTTAGACCACAAATGGTTACTTTAAAAAATATTTCCTTAAAAGAGTTTGGAAAATTCATAAAGATGTTTATTTAGTCAGAATGTATGTTTAGGTGAGCTATAGAAAATTCTATTGAACGTTAGCATCAAGCTATTGGACTTTAGCTTTATGTGCTAAATCCATCTCTATTTTTATGGATCCAATATTGATCTGTTAAGCGTAGATTGATTCAAATCGATAAATCACTTTTAATCAACCCAGTCCTGGTTAAAGGACGTGATTCATTTAAAAAAATTAACACGTTAATGTTTATTAATGCTAACTAATTACACTTTGTAGAGCAACCGTCCTGGGCTTCGAGTGGGATGGTTCAGGCTTCCACGGTGTGCATTACTTTCTGATAATGCACACTTTATTGAGCATTATCCCACTTTTATCACGCTCACTTACAAAAGAAATCCATTTTTAATCAGTTTTTAGTGCTTTATTCTCGACATTTTTCCATTAAAATCGCCTTTTCACAATGCCTGGTCCCCTCTGTTGTCACGGTAACACGAAAACGCATCCCTGAGCTCCGACTGCAGCGAGAAACCATATAAATGCTGATGGTTTAAATAAATCATCGATTCAGAGAGAAAGTTCACCTCTTACCAACTGTTTGAGTCCAGATCATGAAGCAAAAGCGCAGTGATATGGAACATTTCAGATATGTGATCGGAACTTCTTTTTAGGCGTGCATCCACACCCAGCAGCCAATCAGAATCGAGTATTCACCCGGACCATTTAAAGTGCAGAAACACAATGTTTTTTTTTCTTATGACTGTATATCAAAATCTTTGTTTTCTTGGAGTAAAACTCGACATAGAAGTCTTCAGAGTTCTACTCATCTTACTGTTAATGTGTGTCTGTAAACACAAATTACACTTCTGGGATGTCTGAGTCAACACTTGATCAAGTTAAAAATAAAAACGAAGGAAAATATTTTTTTTCTGGCCTGTTTGTGTTCAAAAGCTGCGTATTGTTATGTAAATAATACCTCATAATTCACTGTGATTCATTTTTTAATCAATTGATTCACTAGTAAAAAGTAAACAGACTTAAACTTGATTCCACACATTCACAAACGGTTAAAGAACAGCAAGAATGTCTCTGTAAGGCTTTTGACTACAGTACCCATAATGCCCCTGAAATCCATCTAGCGATGTGGCTTCATAGTTTACCAAAGTTGTACTAAAACACTGTGTACTCAGTATATAGAAAAACAAACAACTGAAGGTCATTAAACACAAATTCATACTTCAGGCCATCCAGATTCTAAGGGGGATTTTCTATGTTTAATACAAATGTAAGGATTTTAAGTGCACC
>NC_050519.1:1632767-1669504 GCF_002922805.2 Oryzias melastigma
ATGCACCACAAACGGTAAAATATATATATATATATATATATATATATATATTGCTAACATTACACTATCTACTACTACATTTCATCTTTATGTTTTATTTACGCTAAAAAGCAACTGTATTTTAATATTTATAACTATATAATAAACATAAATCATTGCTTTATTTTTTTATTTTTCTAAAGGCTGAAATAAGACTTTGTGACTCAGGAGAACAAAATTTATCTTTTCTGACAAATGAAACTACAAGTTGTTCAAAGGTGACATCAACAGCTGCCGATGCTTCATCTACCGCCTTAAGCTTTTGAGGTTTCCATGGCAACACAGAGCCTGATCCCTGGAAAAATATGTTGATTCTTCAAAATGAGAGGCGTTCGTA
The DNA here is from genome assembly GCF_002922805.2 of Oryzias melastigma. NCBI lineage: Eukaryota > Metazoa > Chordata > Actinopteri > Beloniformes > Adrianichthyidae > Oryzias > Oryzias melastigma. The sequence continues at coordinate 1,633,144 of NC_050519.1, forward strand.
AACATGGAAGAAATGCAGAATATTTAACGTTTTTTACGCCTCGATGCAGCATTTCCAAAAACCCAAAGCGGACTCACATGTGAGGGTTCTGGAACTGCGGCCCGGCCGTGTTCAGGGAGAACCTGGTCATGGGTTTGATGGAAGGGTTGGCGAAGTTCAGCTTCAGGGCTTTGCGTTTACCTGAGCAGGTGGAGAAAGCTTCATGAAGGCCAAGCGAGCGAGAGGAAAACTCGCCAAAGATCAGAAAGTTACGAGAAGACAAACCAGGGAAATGAAATTTAAAAGAATGTTTAGGAAATGAAGAGAAGCAAAAACAGAATCATGCCGTCCACCGGAGAGGAAGGAGTACGAAGAGCCAAAAAGAATTTATGCAACTTTGAAGCTCCTCCCTCTCTGCTGGTGAGGCTCCTCCCTACAAGGGGAGGAGTCATGAACGTGCAGACTTTTTACCTAAAAGTTATTTTTATCTTCATTTTCTGATTGAAGCTAAAAAGCTTTATTTTTACCAGAGATTAGATGTAGAAATGACTTCACTAATCCAGATGAAATGAAAGAGTCAAGGGGGAGGAGCATGCTGCTGACACCGCCCACAACACAACAACCAGAACGAAGGCGGCGGCTCTGCGGGATGGAAACATGCTTCTTTCAGGCCAACTGCTTTGATTTCATGTGAACGAGGACGTGTCAGAGTCCGGTTTCTCCTTCAGACGCCACAAAACCCACAAACCAGCGGAGCAGAAACGGCGCTGGTTCGTCACAGCGGCCAGCACGTACTCAGGATGCACTATCATTTAAAAACAAACATCCTTATCTAGTCGTTTCTGGAGCGTTCCTGTTTCTGCAGAAAGCTCGTTCATAACGTCTCCTCTATAGAACCTCACGGTTCTGTCGGGTCAGTGAAGGTTCTGACCTGCAGGTTTAGGATTTTCTGAATCTAAAAGCCTCAAACAGATGCTTATCAGTGACAACAACACCTGCAACACAATAAAACACTGATGTTCAGCAGGAGTTAGCTTTGAAAAAAGATTATTTTTGTATTTTCTGGCAATAAAAAAAACTTTTTTGCTTCCTTTTGATAGAATTCTTATAATAAAATGAAAAGTTTGGTTTAAAGTCCGACTCTGATCATCTTTTGATTGGTTCCAAATGATTCCCAGGTTTTTTTTAAAATTATGATTATAGCGTTTTTAGCCAAATATATTTTAAAAAATGTTGTTTTCGTGGACAAAGTTTCTGCAGAGCAACACTCTGTCCTGCTAGCTTACAGCTAACACCCCCAAGCTAACATTAGCACTGCAGCAAAAATGGGGAACATTATTGAAGTTCTGATCCAGATTCCAGCTCAGACGAGGAAAACAAAGACGTTCATGGATTTATTTGTCCGTGGGTGGATGCACCAGAAAGGGGCGGGGCTACAAGCATTTTCTACATCACAAAGACGATCTTTTTCCTGATTCACCACAATCTGAATAAATACTCAGAAAAGCAAATTTAAGCTGAATTTTCTTTACGTGTCTCCTCTGTTATGAGATAAATGTTACAAGAACATGTGGAAAACACAGTTTTCATATGAGTGGGACTTTAAATCTGATGTGAAAAGTTGTTCAAAATGTAAAAAATGCAATGCTTGTGATTAAAAAGTTGAAAACATCCCGGTTCATCCGCAGAATTCTGCTGGATTCAGGACATGAGCTAAAAGTCTTTGATGCTTCACAGCTTTCTTTGTCATTGTGATTTCAGTGTGACCGCTAAGAATTATGGGAAAATGTGGTTTCTTTCTGAAAGGATGGTTCCTTTGCTACAGGAGATATTAGAAGAAGGAGACGGTTTCATCCGGGTGAGGACGTGTCCTTCAGGAGGTTAAAAAGACACCAAACCTGCACACCAAACCTCCTCGGAAACCCAAAAACAGGATGCGGTGCGTTAAAAACATCCACCAGAACCACACAAAGGTTTGGACTGGGTTAGTCGGGGAAAGACGCCCAGAAAAACAAAGAGGTTTGGCTTACTTGGGTGGGCTCCAGGCAGGTTTATCTGAAACCCTAGAGGTAAAAACACAGCACGTTCTCCCGTTACTCCTGACACGAACCTCCTCGGCCTCAAAACCCTCAAACGGTGAATCACAGAAATTGGCCTTTTGCAGCTTTGACACCAAAAACAACAAGCACGGCGAGAAGGGAGCACACAAGGAGGTGAAATGACCTTGGAAATCAAAGATGGGATGATGAGAAGGAGCAACACTCTGACTTCTCACCGTGAATCAGCATCACAGCGCAGTTAGGAATCAAGAGTTAGCAGCATTGAGGTCAGAGGATGAGATCAAGTCAAATGTGTGACAAAAAGGAGATTAGAAGAAGGTCAGCACAGACTGGAGGACATTTTGGTTTTTAGCCAGAAATCATCATCAGAGAACATCTCCCACAGATCTTTGGAAGCAAATGAGTGAGTACCTGTTTCACTTTGACATCTCCAGCAGGTGTTGGACTCTGAAAAGTTCAGACGGGACATGTTTGAACACAAACACCTTCTGACAGGACGGCTGCTTCACATTCTGATCAAAAACACCTGAACGACAGTGAGCTACAACAGAAGAGGAGTCAGACGCAGCCCCGATGCGGATGCTGCAGTAATTATCCGGCCCTTTCTGGGAGGACGATCCAGGGATTAGTCTGCGCCTCCGCCGCTAGCTTGCTAACCTCCATAGCCGCGGCGCGCGCGCCCCTCTGGGCTCCGCGCGCGCGGGGTTTAGCCGCTTACCCTGCACGCCGCTCATCGTCGTGATGTGCTGCGGCTGCTGCTGGAGGTGCAGGTGCGGGGCGGACCCCGCGTTGTTGCTGCTGGGTGTTGTTTGGTTGTTAGGACGGGGAGTCGCCATTGTTGTGAACTTGAATCCCGCCAGCAGCTTCGCCTCCTTCCGCCCCTGCGACAAAGATCCGGCCGGACTGACGGGCTCTCGGGCCGCCTTCACTGCGTCAAATGGTCAGACAGCTGCCGCAGGCCGCCGTGTCATAACAAAGACACCCCACCAAGCTAGGCTAACCAAACGGACGAGCCGCAATCAGCTGACGCGCGTCAACACCCACAACTAGCAGCTGGTTACCAGGAAGTTAGCAGCAGTTAGCCAAAACGGGATACTGGCTGCCGTGCCCTTCAAAATAAAAGACCACATCTGGCTTCCAGTTCTCTCAGCTCTGACAGAACTCTATTTTATAGTTAGGTTCTCTTCTTATCTTCTCTTTAATGTTCTTTAACATGCTTATGTTTTAAAATAAATTATGTTTTCAGAGTTAAGAATTTCCTGAGCACACCCCATTCTCAACAGTCATTTGTGGTCCACAGGTTTTATTTCCATATAGTTCAAGACTGAGCACTTTATATCACAAGATTAGTTTTTACACTAATATGATTTCTTTCATTTTTATTTGTTTCCATTCACGGAGGGACACATTTTCAAACTACAGATAAAAGAGAAGAGCTTTGATTAAAGAGTAACTTCAAAACAAAACTTTACTTGATCCATTTTAGACCAGATATTTACTTAAAGACAGCAAACCAATAAAAGTATTTTTATTCTTTATTGTTACTTCACACAATAACCAAGTATTTGTCTTCTTTTTACAAATGATTTAAGAATAAGTTTATGAAAAATTAGACACATGTACTTTTTAAAGTTTTGATCATGTTTTACCCACGTTTCATTCCAATAAAACATATATAGTAAACATAAATCATAAACCTAATTATAATGTTACCATTTTTAAAATATATTAATATTTAATTTTATTTCTCTACATTTTATTTCATTGTTTTATGTTAGGTTGGTTATTTTGTCATGCAATGTTAAATTGCTTTATCCTATTATTTGTTTGAGGAAATTGTACTAATATGTTTGTATATACTGTAAAATAATTTACTGTAAAACAAATTTCTTACTTATTTACACTGTGTACACTGAACTAGAGATCTGTACTGAAATGTGTTTATAATCTAAAAAAAATAATTTGTTTGAAAGGATAAAACCGGAAGTCAAATTTTTGCCTTTCCGCTGCAGTCCTATAGAAGGTACGCTTGTTCCACACACCGAGACATTCACGGACATAACAAGAAATACGCTTAAGTTTTAAATTATTAAATGTTTATTGTTTTTCTCGGGACCAAATGACATAAATAGTTTATCGATTTATTTTAGATGTTATTTAATTTGATTTTACATATTTTGGTGCTAAATATATAAAAACTGTGATTTTTAGGGTTTATATAATTGTGGACGTTTTTGAGGTGACCAGCGAGCGAACATCGAATAAAGGACAGCTGCGTTTCGCCTGTTTTCGACCCCTGCATGTCCCGCCGGGGCGGGCGGGAAGTTCAAGTCAGTTCCGAAGCGCAATGGGAGAAGTTTGTCAGAGGCAGCAGCCGTGGCTGTCCGGGGTTTGGAAAACCTGTAACGGCTTGATGTGTTTGTTTTTCACTCTGGCGTCGTACGTGCAGGTAGTACCCGCCCCGCTCGGAGATGTTTGATTTGTTTACTTTAAAAATGTGATCAATCGCTGTTTCCCGCTGCAGATCAATGACCCGGACGCAGGTTTATGGATGGTAAGTTTTCAGGACATTTTTGTTTGTGTGTTTGTGTTGTTTGATAAAGTTGTTGTTCCAGGCGGGGTACGGGATTCCCGCGGCGCTCTGCGCGTTCATCGTCTGGAGAGCGGAGGTGACAGGTGAGCTCACGTTTGGGTTTTGCGGTCCCTGAACGGGAATGAGAACCGTAAAAGTTTCTCAGTTCCACCGCAGCCGTTATTCCTCACCCGCAGCGCCCCCGTGTGGCTCACAGCAGCAATGACACAGCTGTGTTTATCTGCAGAGACTTTGTCCTGGAGGCGCGTGGCGGATCTGCACGTGATGATCTCCTGCGCTGTCATATCCATGTTGGGGTGGAGACTGCTCACACAGAAGGTCTCAGAGATCTTCCAGGAGGAGGAGGGCAGGTGTGGAAAATTCGATTTTGACAATATATCGCAATACTTATTTGGCGATACTTGTATTGATTTAAAATGCCATTATGGCGATATTTAATTAATTATGTGCTTTCCTCAGTGTCTTACTTTTGTTTTTGTGTCAGTAAATCTTTTCATTCATAGTTCAGTCCATGATTTAACTCGTCACTTTTGATGAATTAAAAATCTTTGGAATTGTTTCTGTTTTTGTCTTTTCATCACTTCTAGTCCATCATTTTTGCATTTTTAAACATAGTTTTCCAACTTTTTCCCTTCTATTTTTGCTTTAATCAAACTCCTTTTGAAACAGCTCCATAAATCCTCTCTGGTTCTTCAGAAACAGGAAACTGATGTTGTGTTTCAAACGCAGAGAATGCTCCGGCCTCATGCTGACCAGCGTTTGGCTTCTTCTGTGTCGACACTCAGGAAGGTAACACTCCCTTCACCTTTGACCTCTGACTGACCTGTGCTGCAGGCTCCGCCCATCTTTGACGTTTTTGCTCTTTTCTCGTCTGCGTCAGAGCTCCTGTGGGGGCGCTGCGGGTCTCCACCGCCGTCGCCGTCACAGTTTTCCCCTTCGTGGCGTGGCTGTACTACCACATCAACAACGACCTGAGATCGGACTGGCCTTCACACTGTAAAACGGCTCTTTAGATGAAGAAACATTCCACTTTTCTCTGTTCTTAGATTCTCTAGTCATTCATCTGATTTTTTTAAAAAGTGAATTAAATGTTCAAACAAAATATTTGTTATTTTAGAACAAATTTAAAATGTATTTCTGAAGCTTCGATCCAGAGAAATGCAGAATCTAGAGAAGGTCATGAGGGCATCTCTGCAGCGTTGGGACTCGGGAGAACTGCAGCTGTCATCCTCGTCATGGCGTGGAGGACGCTGAATGATCAAAACACCATAAAAACAACCCACAACAGCATCCAACAATCTGCAGGCCTCACCTGCCTCAGGTAGGGTCAGAGGTCAGAAAGAGGCGGAGCTCTGCTGCCGAGCAAAAGGAACGAGGCTCCAGTTTGACTGAAAACATCGTCATGATTTTTGGGGAGAAAAATCCTCTGCAGACTGAAGAGACAAATGTCTAATATTTTAAAAATTGAAAGTTTACGAGATTTCAGGGACAGAAACGGAAGCAGTCAGACATGGTGGTGGGAGTGTGATGGTCGGTTTTGTTTCTTTTCCTCTGGACTGAACAAAATCCAGAGAAGGAAAGTTTGATGGTTCATGCAGATGGCTTCCATAAACTATTAATCAGAAAACTAGTTTTAGAAAATTCGCAGTAACTCTGTTACCCATCATGCACTGCACAACGTTTGGAGTAGATGATGATTTTGGACAATAAGATACAAATATCAAATGTCTGCAGTTTGATTGGTTGAGGGTATTTGTAACTGGCCTATCACGAGGCGGTGGAGGCGGGTCATAACTAGAGCTGGGTTGATAAAATTGATTTGAGTCTATCTAAGCTTAATAGATCAATAATCGATCCATAAACGTAGAGATTAATGCAGAATGCTAAAGTCCGCTAGTTCGATGCTAACGTATAATGGGATTTCCCATAGGGCGGCTAATGCTAACGCTTGGTCGACTTAAACATACATTCTGACAAAATGAACATCTTTATAAACTCACAGATATGAATTTTGAACCAATTTGAAATATTTTTTAGTTTAATTGTTATCAAAAATCCACTGAAAGACGATTTTGATATAAAACACAATTTATAAACCGGAAAACAGTTTGTTCATCTGTCAGTGTGACGTTTCTCAGGAAACAAAGGAATTCCACTGCACCAGCATGACTTTATGATGTACAAAATATAAATAAAGGCAGAAATAAGACCCGAGTGAAGAGCAGAAAGACCCGAGGGCCGGACTCGGGGACTCGGCGCCGCGGCTCACTTCCCCTTCCTGTGCTTCCTCATGTGAGCAGCGATGGAGTTGGAGATCTCCACGGCTCTTTTGTTCTGTCCGAAATACTCCACGAACTCTCCGTCCGGTCCGATCAGATACATGATGATGGTGTGATCCACCTGCAGAGGAGAGCGTGATTGGCCGGCGATCGTCTCCATGAAGAGCAGTGAAGCAGCGACTCACGATGTAGTCGTTGTCCTCGTCCTTCGGGCCCTGGCTGTAGTAGACTCTGTAGGCTCGGGAAACCTCCTCGACCTGAGCGGTCGTTCCCGTCAGGCCGATCAGCTTCGGGGAGAACTCTGGAGACATTCAAAACCTTTGATCAGCACGCACAAGACCCCACATCCTGATGTATCGTCACCATGGCAACATGGTTAGCACAGTGTGAGTACTGGAGAGATTACACTCCAGGAGTCCCACAAGGCTCTAGTTTGGGCCCTAAGGGTCTGTGTTCAAAAGTTTCTCTAATGTCTGTTTTCAGACCTTATAAAACCGTTTTAAGCCACTGGCCAGACCGCCTTCACAGGTGAATACGAGCTGTCTGCGAGTGGTAGACCTGTACGGGGCACACAGGTGAGGAAACATCAAGGTGGTAAACGCTTAGTGAAAAAGATGGCCAAAAAGAACAGAAAAACGGTTAAAAAACACAAGAAAAATGTTCATAGAGACCAGGAAAAATGGTCATAAAGACCAAAAAAATTGTCAAAAAGACCAGAAAAAGAAAAAAAAAACACCAGAAAAAATGGTGAAAAAGACCAGAAAAAATATAGTTATAGAGACCCAAAAATTGTCAAAAAGAACAGAAAAAAGGTAAAAAAAAAAAAAAACACCAGAAAAAATTTTCATAGATACCAGGAAAAATGGTCAAAAAGACAAAAAAAAAAAGGTAAAAAAGACCAAAAAATATGGTTATAGAGACCAAAAAATTGTCAAAAAGACCAGAAAAAGGTAAAAAATAAAAAAACACCAGAAAAAAATGGTCAAAAACACCAGAAAAAAATGGTCCAAAAGACCGGGGAAAATAATGGTCAAAAAGACAAAAAAAAGGGTCAAATATACAGACATAAAGCTGATTCCCTCCCGCACTGACTCGTGTGTTACATCCTCCTGTTATTCTGAGGAGACACTAATAAAATCTATACAAATCCTGGATTAAAAAAAAATATCAATGTTTTTGAAAAATAAAATGTGTCAGGCTCTAAAGTGGGACTATTTTAGCTGCCTAAAAAATAAAAATCATCTTAGCATTGGTGAGCCCAGCCGTTCTGTGAAAAAAAAAAACTGTTAAAAAACACAGTTAAAAATGTTACATTTCCTTTAAATTTAAGTTCAAGTATCAGACGGTAAAGAGTCAGACGAATGCTCGTTAAAGGAGTGATGACATCATCGTGGCAGAGTCCTGTAAGTGTGCCGCCGTTAAAGATGAAACAGGAAAAGGTCGATACTTTGGGACATCACTGATCAGATGAGGACCGTAACATTTCTTTACTGCTTTGGAATTCATCGTCACTCACAGAAACCTTCAGATCTTCTCGTGAATCACCTTCACATTAATCAGATTTTGTGTTTTTTTACTGACATACAAGTGCAGTATTTGTGAGCTGAACAGTTGTGGAGTAAAGGTGGAGTTTCCAGCATCTCTGAGTCAGAACTCGTACCTTTGACATAAGCAGCCATGGCCTCTGGGGTGTCCCGCTCCGGGTCGATGGTGATGAGGACGGGGGTCAGGTCTGGAAGAGACTTGATTTTGTCTGTGGGAGGACAAACAGGATGTTTGTAAAACAGGACTTTCACTCTTCGTGAGCGTTCAGAGCTGCGTAAAAATCACCGATCTCATCCACCACTTCGATCATCTTCTCGATCTCGTCGGGGCAGATGTCGGGGCAGTGCGTGAAGCCGAAGTACAGGAGGACCCACTGGCCCAGGAAGTCCTGGCTGCTGGAGGGTTTGTTGTTGTGGTCCACCAGTGAGAAGGGCCCCCCCAGCGCCGGCCTCCCGATGGATTTGTTACGCTCCTTCTCCAGCACTGCAGCCACAAACGCGGGTTTCATAAACTTCGCCCCATCAGCAGGACGTGAGGTTTTAGCACAAACTCACGTTCCTCCTTCTCTTTCTTGAAGTATTTCATCACCCCCAGCAGAGCTCCTCCGATAGCGAACGTCACCGCTAGCGACCTCCAGGTGACGGGCTGGAAAGAGGTCACAGTCAGAGAGGAACTAAACTCGGGGAGACAGACATCAGGGACTTACTCCGGACTTTTTGGGCTGCTCTCCAGATGAAGGGGGTGGAGGCAGAGAGGAGAGGGCCCTCCACTGAGGGGCTGTCGGGTTCACCTGTTGGATGAAGGTAAAACTCCCTTTAAATTAACCCTCACAGATATTTCATCTGGGAATCCTTCACAAAAAGTTTTAGATTTAAAGAAACGGTTTTCTCGTGTTGATTCAGAATTTCTTTAGAACTTTCCATTAGGGCGGCCATGATTAATCGACTAATCAACGACTAATTGATAATTAAAATTGTCGATTAGTCGTTACTTTATATTATATAGAGTCAGAGTGTAGTAAAGTTGAATGTTATAATAGCATTCTGCTAGATTTTTGGACTATTTTGGCATTTTCTTTCAGTTTTTTTAGGCTATTTTGGAGTTTATCAAATATTTCAGCTACAGCTATTTTGGCTAATTTAGGATTTTTTTCAGTATTTTGGGGGGCCTAATTTATAAATCTAGCTAATATTTCAGCTATATGCTAGCTATTTCGGCTAATTTAAGCTTTTTTGTTTTTTTAGGCTATTTTGAAGTTTAGCTAATATTTCAGTTACATGCTAGCTGTTTTGGCTATATTAAGTTTTTTTTTTTGTTTTTTAAGCTTTTTTGTAATTTAACTAATATTTCAACTACATGCTAGCTGTTTTGGCAAACTTTTTATTTTTTTTTGGCTAATATCATTTAACTAAACTATCATTTTAGCTGGTTATCAGCCTCAGCGTTTTTAGCTATCAATTTCAGCATCTTCAGCAGCCAAATTTCGCTTACAGCATTCACACTAGGATTATCGGAGATAATGCAAGTGTGAATATATATAGCTTCTAGTTAGTTTAAAGTTAATGATTTCTAAGATGTTAGCTTTACATCCACTTTATGTATGACCTGATTAGTCGACTAATCGGAAAAAATAATTGGTGATTAGTCGACTATTAAAATAATCATTTGTGGCAGCACTTTTTTTCATTGACACCTAAAGATGCGATCCCTACAGTTTGGACGGTAGTTTGTCCACCCCGTTCCAGACAGTTGTGTCGGATCTCCTTCGCCCCATCCTCCACCTGAACCATGCAGTGTCGTAGACTAGCCTCTACCGCCCTCTGGGCTCTGGGGTTTTTACATCTAAAGTCCAAGCTTATCCCACCAGGATAAAGACGTCATCTGCCCACAACCACCACAATGCTATGGACATTTTGTAGCATAAATTAATCTTTATTCACATTCCTGAGATCTCTCATCATGTTCCACATTTATTATTGTTATTGATCCCATTTATAATGAACGTGTGAATTTCTGTTATTTATGGTCTTGTTTGGACTTTGAGTTTGTAATAAATCATTCTATTTTATTAATTCTAATAAAACACATTTAAAATACACATTAAAAAGCTACAAGAACATGTCTTCTTAATATTTAAATTATCTGTTAATGTTTTCTGGTTCAATAATATCATTTGAACACCTGTATAAATGTTGATGTACATGCTGAACACCTTTTTCTGTCCCTGTTGTCTTGTGTCTAGTTATCAATAAAGTTTGTTGAAAGTAAAAAATGAAGAGTAGCCGTCCATGTCGGTGGATCTGGATGCTAGCCTTCACTCACCGGGCAGCGGTGGACTCTCTGCGGGCACAGCGCCGGTCTCAGCCCCGTTCCTCCGCGGATAAACGTTTGCGTGAAGCTGCCGCCCAGCCTGTGCGGGTTTAGCCCCCGCAGATTGCGGTAAAACGCGCTCATCTTTGGTCAGACCTTGACAGAGATGCAGCTCCCGGAAGAAGCGCCGCTTCTGTGGGCTCGTGCCGCTCCGGTAACTGTTCCGGGATCAGTACCGAGTGAGCATCCGTCCCTCACGGAGGCGCTGCTGCACCGTCACTGTGAACCGGCAGGTCCGGGGTCAGTTATGACACGATTACAACACCAGGACGTGACGTCATGAAGTCACAAAGTCCCGTCTTCCTCTCTTATCTGATTTGCTCTCTGCTGCCACCTACAGTTGAATTATTTTAGTACAAAAATAAATAATTTACTCAACGTTCACTGTTTACGGAGGTGCTGCAAAATTCATGGAGGGCTTAAAAACCACCTGATGTTATAATTAATCTGATACTGGTTTTTGATTTGGTTTATTTCAAGAAATAAAAAAAAGACATTTCAAAACAAATAAAGAGCATGTAGCTGACATATTAGATAAACTCCAAAATAGCCTAAAAAATCTTAGTAAAAGTCTAAAAAGCTAGCAGAATGGCAATTTTTAAACTTTAAAACTGTAACTTTTTAAAATATTATGAATAATAAAAATACAGGAATATTATTCCAGAATAAATCAACTTAAACCTTAAATAACTTTCAATATTTTACTCTCAATAAAAATATATTTTGTCAAAATGATACAAGTTAGAAATGAGCCCAAGATAACATCGGGTCATTAATAACAATAATATAAAATGATCTGGAGGGCCGGATCCGGCCCCCGGGCCTGGACTTTACCACATGTAGTCTAAAGTAATAAAAATAAATAAATAAATGTAAAATTCTAACGTAATTTAACTTTTTAATGACTTTTTCCTGATAAAACTGTAAAAGCTCAGAACACATCGATAAACGTGTTTGGTTTTTTTGTTGTTTTGGTGAAAAATGTGTGAATTTCTGCTCCTGTCTCTCTGATTGAACTTCCAGTGGGAGGAGCCAATGTAGATTAAATCCTCCAGCCAATCAGAGAGGGGTTTTCTCACATGCAATAAAGAGCTCACACTCATCCTCCGTTATTCACAATGTCAACATGTTTTAATTATTTTATTTTACAAAACAGGACAGAAAACGTTATTGCACCCTTTAAGGCTGAAGGATTTCAGCCTGAAATCCAAAGTGACCTTTAGAAAGAAAGGAGCAGCTGTTGATCAGGGAGACGACAACATGAGGTATGCACTCCTTTATCTCACATTCATTCTTTCACGCAGCTTCATGGTCCCGAGCTAAAGAGCAGACTGACAGAAAGCTTTTCTTCAGGGGGGGTTCCCCTCTCTGTCCCAGACTCTTTGAGGTTCAAATAAATAAATATCAGTCCTTCATTTCTTCACCTCCATCCACCCGTCTCCCCTCAGCCCCCCTGCTGCTACCTGATCCGCCCGTTCTCTCTGGGGGGGGTCAGTTCAGATTTGGGGTCCGGGCCGGCGGAGCTCCAGGTCGCCGTCCTGCAGAGTTTAGTGAACGAGCAGGCGCTGGGGGCTAACGAACAGACGTCTGAGGCGGACCAGTGGCCCCCCAGGAGTCCATCCACCCAGAGGCGGAGCGGCGCCCCCGTCAGGCCGGCGTTGGCCTCCGCCGCCTCCACGTCCACCAGGCTGACGGGCAGCTGCAGCACCGGGTTCAGGCCGTGGAAGCTCTGCTCCATGTAGGAGTTCTTGGCCGGGCCGCCGTGCAGACGCTGGGCGTCTTCTGGATCCAGAGAGAAGAGACAAACGTGGAGGATTGAAATCAACACCAATGCAGACTCAAAGAAAGAAACGGAAGACTAATCGCTTTTAGAAAATAAATCTTCATTTCCTTACACCTATCATTTATCTACGGTACTCTTTTCTTTTTTAGATGTTTTCAAGCAAGAAAATGAGTCAAACTTAAAGATCAGCTTTAAGTTTCTAGCATTTTTTTGAGGATGGAGGACATATATAAAGAAAATTGAGCTCTACATTTGATTTCTTATTAATTTTTGTAAAACAGGAGCAAATTAATTTGAAAAAAAAAATCATATTTGTGACATAGAAAATAAGCTCTCTGCTCCACCAGATTATGCCGACAAATAGATCCATGAACGTCTTTGTTTTTCTCGTCTGAGCTGGAATCTGGATCAGAACCGTTTGGCTGGATAGTTTTGACATTGCTCCCCATTTTTGGTGCACCGCTAATGTTACCTTGGAGGTTTGAGGGGCTGTACGCTAGCAGGAACGTGTAAACAAAGGGATGATAAGATGAATTTCTAATGAACTCCTGCTTCTCTGCAGAAAATATGTCCTAGAAAATGACACAGGTTTTTTTTTTATTAATAATAATTATAATTAAAAGACCACAAGAACTCTTTGAAAATAGATCAAAAGATGATATTTATTCTAGGAATCACTGTATTTTTCAGAGTATAAGTCACAGTTTTTTCATAGATTAGACAGGGATGAAACTCAGGAGCGACTTATTTGCGTTTTTGTCTCTTTTACATCAATAGGCTCATATATTTGTTATTTTCCCAGTAAACATCGGTTGTTTCCTCTAACAACCACTAGATGGTGCTGTAGCGCAGAAGAAGAAGTGTCGTCCAAAACAAACATGGAAGAGAATCTGATTGTTTTCCTCTTGAACTTTGAGATTTTTCTTATACAAATGTATATTTGTATGCAAACACGTTTAAAATCAAAACCCACTCTTTGGTTGAGCAGGCAGTTAAAGGGTTAAGATTGGACATTGATATATGATTTTTTTTCAGACAGAGCTGATTATTTAATGAGGACGTCCTAATTTCTTCACATAACGACATTTTCTGTTTTTTTATTGTGTTTTATTTATTTTCCAAAACATATAATTTTTATTTTGTTTTTTTGGAATTTTGCTTTGATTTCTAAAATCTTCTGTTGTTTTTTATTATTTGTTTTTGCTTTTTTAGTTGTGATCTTTCTGATGTTTTTGCGTTGAGTGATTTGGATTTCAGGGCCACCGTAGTTATCTGATATTAAGTACATGAAGTTACTTCAAGCAGAATCAGACAAACCACTGTCGACAGTTAATCACTGCAAAACCTCCAAACCGAGAACGGAGAGGATGACTCTTTCCTTCCAGCAGAGCAGCTCCTTCAGCGGCTCTGACCCGTTCACCGCTCTCTGAAACTTATTTGTTTGTTGCAGGAAAGGTTTTCTTTGGTGTTTCTCAGCCGCCTGGTGCTGAGCAGCAGGACAGCCTGGAGGTGAAATTCCTCTCCGTGTAAAAACGGATCCGCCTGCAGGTCAGACGTCTTCTCACAGTTGTTCCCGTGATGATGAGGAGGAAGAGGCTAATTCTGACGAAGGTGACCCTGAGCGTGCGTGACCCAAACAGAACCCTATAAATACACGCCGGCGTGATGCTGACAGCTGGGATGGGGGTGGGGGACGCTTGGAGTCATTCAGGTTCTTGTTTCATTTGATAAAGTGAAACATCTGAGTGGAAAACACGATTTTTCCCTGTAAATGAGCCGTTTTCAGCAAAACGTCTGGCGGCGTTTCCCGTCTCACCTCTCTGGATGGGCTGCTGTCTGTGGAACTCCAGAGGAGCGACGATGAAGCGGGTCTGACCCAGCAGGCTCCAGCGCTGCAGAACCCTCAGGGTCCAGACTCCGGGCCGCAGAGGCGAGGTGAGCGGCGGCCGGTAGTGCGTGACCTCGGCGGACGCGTCCACCAGGATGTCGTAGGTGGCGGCGATGACGTTGGTGGGGTCGATCCACACGATGGTGGCCGTCAGGTTGTTCTGGCTCCGGCTCCAGCGCTGCACGGCCACCGGCTCGTCTTCAGGGCCCAGCAGACCCCCCCAGTTCCTGAAGATCCGCTCCTTTGGATCCCAGTCGGAACCAACCTGAAGGGAAAGAGGAAAAGCCTCCTTCATTGGTGGGAAGATGTTTCTGGAAGTCTTTCGGATAACAAGTGAATTTATTTTGCATCAATAGGATGGAGGGGTTGAGGGTAAACGCATTACGGCGCCCTCAGAAGGACGGCCCGGGTTCTGACGGCCCGGGTTCTGACCTGGATGTGCTGCAGCCGGTTGTTGGCGTGAGGCGGGCTGGCCAGAGCGAAGTGGTCTTTAGGAGTCACCCAGGTCTCCAGGGTCTCCATCTGGGTCGAGGCTCGGTTCGTGGCCACGTGGCGGACCAGGTAACCACGGAATCGGTCGGACAGGAAGTAGAGGTGAACCGACACCGGGTGGCTCACGGCCATGTACCTGAAGAGAAAACAAAAAAAAAATACACATTTTACACCAACGATAGAGATCTCCATGGATGGATAGGCTTATGAGGAAACTGAAATGTGTTTCTTTATTGTTATCTGCTTATTAGCAAATAAAAAACATTTTTTCTGAATTTTCTTTTGTTTTTTGTTGTCACAAATCAAATGAAACAAAACCGACACAGTTACACATTTAGAAAGTTATCATTTAAAAACTTAACATTTTTTCTGATTTCTAAACTGTGATTTCTCTGTAGTACCAAAAACATGACTTCATAGTAAAATAGTTCTAAGAAGATACTTAAAAATATAAACAAAGTTTTATTAAAGACTTTTGGCTAATAATAAAATAAACAAAAGCAAACATGTTTGAATCAAATCCACTTGTGTTTCCCAGCTCAGCCTGCAGGGGGAGCTGAGGAGCAGATGTATTCCAGAGAAAGCTGCTCTGTGAGGAACACTTTTTGGTTTTTTTGCTCCGTGAGGAACACTTTGGGGAGAATCTGCTCCTGAGCCGTCTGAAGGAACACAGGTTAGGCGTGTTTGCAGGAACTCTCAGAGTTCTGCTGCGTCCAAATTAAATATGAAGATAAGGCGGGTCTGTGCTGAGGCACAATCGGGCTTCAGTCTCTGCCTTTTTCCAGCCCGCATGCAGGGAGGGGGTGCAGGAGGGGGTCACAAGGCCGTGCTTGTTGCTGCAGGCGGGGTGGTTAGAAGGGTGGAGGCAGGATGCTGAAGGTGAAGGAGCGTCTGTTCCCTTCAGACTGACCGTTAGAATGATCCACGGATTCGTTTGAGTTAGAAATCTGGTTGGTTGAAAACTTCTTTACAAATGGAGGATAACTGCTGAAAATGTGAAAGATTTTGATCATTTTGAAAGAATCTTTCCTCCTTTGTTCAGTTTGAATGAAGTTTTAAATAAAGTTTTGCATTTGAATCAGTTTCCATTCATATTTCATAACTGAACCTCATTCCTTTTGCTAAATCTAATCTGTTTCTGGACAGGTGTGTCTTCTGGACACTCTCACCTGCAGCTGTGGTTGTTGGGACGGCCCTGCGGCGAGCCGGCGGCGTGGGCCAGCCCCATACGGGCGAAGGCGTGGTAGTGACTGAGCCTGGAGTCCGGCAGGCTGGACAGGCCGTCCGTTTCCTGCTCGTAGACGTTCTCCCAGTAGGACTGCAGGCCCGGAGTCCCGGGGGGGAACGCCCCGAACAGGAGGGCGTCCAGCTGGTTGATGACCTCCTGGCTGACGCTGGCCTCAAACTTTCGGGCGAAGAAGGTGGGCCTGGACGTCTGCTGCAATGACCAAACGGACGGAGGACGGATCTTTAGCATTAGGAGGAAACATCATGACAAACCGCAAACTTTATTTAAAAAAAACAGAAACAGATGTTGTCTCTTTTGTTTATGGAAGTTTCATGTAAAGTGTTTTACTTAATTTTACTTAAACTAACTTTACTTTGCTTTATATGGAGCTATTTTGGGGCCATAAATATTTGAAACCCAAATAAAACATTTTGAAAAAATGATTGGTGTTTGGTCAAGAAAAGGTCAAATGTCCAAAACCTTTTGCCATTCTAAAATAAACTTAATTATTTTCAGCTTCAAATGTTGTTTTTTTGGTTTTAAAACTCAAAATTTGAACTTGAAAACTTTTTTCAGTTTGAACTCTTATTTTTTTCACTTTCAAATCAGAAAATTTCAGTTTTATAACCTTTGGCCCCGTAGTGGTGCTTTGGGGCGGGGCTAACTTAAAGGACCAATCAAAATCGATGAGGGTGTAAACTTCAGTCCCGGGAACGATGATAATTACAGTCAGAAATGTCTGTTCAGTCTGTATTTTCATAGTCTGAAGTTGTCCCAAAACTCTGTTCAAGCCCGTTCAAAGGGAACTTAAAGTTAAGCTTCACATCCCTGTATTTTATCCGGGCTGGGGACCGGCACAGGGAAATCCAGACCTGTCCGTAACCAACTGGCCTGTTACTTTACTTAATCTGAGTTTACTTAACTGAACTTAAAATAACTTAAGTGTTTTTTAAAGGATTTATGTGGTTAATGGCATGAGGACTAGACTGAGTCCTGATCAAACGCTAATGAAGCTCCACATCTGTTGCCATGGCAACAAATCTGACTTGATTTCTCAGGTGGTTCTGACCCCCACCCCGTATGATTCAAATTTGGGTGGACTGAATTTAATCATTGATCTTTAAAACAACGCAGATCCTCTGTCAGGACTCAGGGGGCGGGGTTGTGATGTCATCAGAGGGGCGGATCAGAGGTCTTCCTCCTTGTGGAGAGTTTCCTGTTCTTGCGGGTCTCCAGGAAGTTTCCAGAACTAACATCCCAGAATGCACTGGGGCAGAGAATGTGAAGAAACGTCAATTAAAGTGCATAAACGTGAGTGGACTGAGCACTTTTAGCTGATTTGAGGTTATTTCCTGTATTTCCAGGGTTCGGGGGGGGGGGGCAGTCTTAGAAAGACAGCCTCGTCCTTCCTCCTCTTGTACATGTGAGTCTTTGAGCCGCCGCTCGCTGTCCAACCCCGACATTAGAATAATGACAACCCTAGAAACCTCCGCGGCCGCCAGATACAACGCTCTAAAAATACGGCGGCTGCTTCCAGGACCAGAAACCACCAGCACCCCCATCCTGACCTCGGCTCTGTCGTCACAGCCGAGGTAAGAAGGCGCCGCTAATTTGTGAAGTTGGAGCTATTCTGAGCCTGGAGTGGAGGAGAAGGACGAGTTCATGACTTTGGAGCTTCAGCAGTGATGTGGGTTCAGACAAAAATACTTCAGAGTTCTGGAAAGGAACAATTAACTTTTTTTGGAAAACATTCAGAAATAGAAACGATTCTCATCGTAGCTTAAATTTACCCCAAACTCTCAGAATAAACGGGCGTCACTCGCTGAAGGTCAGCGCCTCACCTGGAAGCGCGGCAGGTCGGACGGCTTGAAGTCGTTGGGCGAGCAGCCGCACCAGTCCACGATGTGCTTGTACTGACACTTGCACCCCAGCTTGCGGTTCCAGTTGGTCAGCCTCAGGTTGTTGTCCACCATGGTCTCGCAGTGAGCGCTGTTCTCCAGCACCGTGTGGAAGAACGACTGCAGGCGGAGGAGCGTGGCTCTCAGTCAGGGCACATCAACCATCATCTATGTCACTTTTTAAAGAAGAAATCCTCATTCCTTTGTCTTTTCTGGCCATAAAACCCCAGTTAGGATGTTTTCCACACCATAAAGCCTTTTTTCCAGAAGGAGTTTCAGTTTTGGTACCATTTTGTGTGAATACAACATAGAAAATTGACAAAATAAAGTTAGGATGAGGTTAAAATGAGTCTTTCAAATTGAAAAGATACACATAAAGAAGACAAAAACTAAGATTTAGCCCCTCGGTTGTAAAGAATGTCAGCGTTTCACTGTAAGAATCTTGTTTTTACTTCAGGTTCCTCCTGTATGGAGAGAAAATAGTGTCGCCTCAATTTGGGCTACGTAATTCTTGATTTGTAACTCATATGATATATTTTGTGCAGAAGTACAGACATTAATCTTTAAAAATTGCTTGTTACGAACAGACAAACCTTTAAAATTTAACACAAATCTGATGTGAGACTCTTTTCACGTCTCCAAAACTCATGTGTAAATGATGTGTTTAAATGCTGCTATAATGCTGGGTCATCTGAGTTTTCTCATCAGCAACTTTGAACTCAGATTGTGAATAATTTCTGGTGAAACTATCATCCATATCTGTATAAGAAAGTGGGAAAATGTCAAGTTTTTCACCAGATAATATTTACAATCTAAGTTCAAAGCAGGTGAGAGGAAAACTCAGATGACCCAGCATTTTAGCTGCACTTAAACGCATCACGTACACAATCTTTTTCTTTTCCTTTTGTGCGTCACTTAGTTTCAATCTGTTGTCATTTTGATTAGTGCATGAGTATATATTTTTGAATTTCATAATTTTTGTATTTATGTACAAAATGTATTGATTTAGTTACAAATCAATAATTACTCATGAACAGATCGGGGTTCTATTATTTTCTCTCCGTAGTGACAAACATAGTAAAATTAACAAAATACATTTATTGACACATCAGTGAAGTTAAAATGAGACCAGATGAGCAAACAAGTAGTTTTTGAAATGGAAAATACACACATAAAGTAGACAAAAACTAAGATTTAGCCCCTCGGTTCCAAAGGGTTTCAGCGGCTTCTGCTTCCTACACACTGAAACTAAATGATCCACAAATCTTTAAAAATTACGCACAAAAAGTCATTTTAAGTTGTGCATGTGTAAACTGTATTTGTGTGTTTTTTTTAATTCAATAACTTTTTTACTTATACACAAATGTATTATATGAGTTACAAATTTAAGAGTTATGCATCGCGGTGATACTATTTTCTCTCCGTAGTGGCGAGCCTCTCTCACGTCTCTGTTAGAGCAACTTTATTTATGAAACAACAACAGAGATTTATATAAAGTTTGATGTTTGAAATAGTGTTAAAGAGCAGTGGAGAAGTCACGCTCTGGTGATAAAAGTAGCCAATGGCAACAATCATTTTTGATCTGAATCTGAGAAATCTGTGGTCTAATTTTCAAAGTAAATGTTTATATTTTCCAGAGAAACTTGTGTTATCGTATTTCTACGCCCACATGGTTCACATGATGACAGTAAATGTTGTAAAGATGCATTTTTTGGGGGGCAGTTTTTCATCTGAATTTATGCTGATTTAGTAAATACATTTTTTTGTGAAATAAACTTTTAGTAAGTTAATAGCTGATATCTGTAAATCGGAGAAGAATCATGAACAAGTTTAGAAATGTCCGTTCTGACTACAGCGTGAAGCTGCTGTGAACGGATGACTGCAGACGTGAGCGTGTTCTCTCCGTGTTCTCCTGAAGGTCACGGTTACCTCGGCGGGGAGCAGCGTGTAGGCGTAGAAGCGCTTCATGCTGCTGACCAGTTCGTCCCCGGAGTTCACCACGTAATCCAAGAAGGAGCGGCTGAGCAGGAACCAATCAGAGCCCCCGTCCACGGCGATGCCCTCTGGGATCTTCCGGTCTCCCAGGCGCCACATGTGGGCGTCGCACTCCAAGAAGAGTCGGTCCAGACCCTGTTTCCGGATGAAGCTGCGAGCGGAGCGGGAGAACACGAGTCTGTTTAGACTCACCACTCACAGGCTGAGCTGCAGATCGACCGTCTGAACCACTAATTCAATTTCCTGTAAGATTTCTCTGACTGTTTTCTTCTGTTACTTCTTCTGCTGGTTTTTCAGAATAAAATCATTCTGTAGTTTTTGTTTGGTTTTATTCTTGAACATTTTTCTAACAGGCAAAAACAAAAAAAGGACATTTTTAAAGAAAATTAAGCTAAAAATAGCATTTCTGAGGATTCATTTAATGAAATTGTTGTAAGATCAGAAGCAGAAGAAAAAATGCTGTTTGAAAAAGATCATGTTTGTGAGAGAAAAAAATGCTCTCAGGAACGGGAAGAGGGGGCGGGGTTGCTCTGCACCAACAGTTTAGAGGCGAGTTTTTAATTAAATAAAAACGGCATAATGATAATTAAAAGGAACACTTTGAAAACAGATCAGAAGATGATCGCAGAGGAACAGGAAGTGGATTCTTCTCACCGCGTGTTGTCTCTGCCGTGAGATTTGATGAAGTTCTTGCCGTGGTGTTTAGACAGAAAGCCCACCAGCTGCTGGTTGGTCCTGAGGAGAGACGGAGGCTGTCAATCATCTGATCAAATACCTGAACACGGAGAGCGAGAGGTCCTCAGAGAGGCTGAAACCAGGAGTTCATGCTGTGAAAGTCCAGCTGCTAGAGTCAAAAATCACCAACTTCAGATCGATGGAGCGTCTGATACACAAGGAGGAGATCTGCAGCAGCTGGAGAGATGCAGAAGAGATGCATCATGGGATAACTTTTTCTCCTGACTGGAAACTGAACATCTGACGGCATCAATAGCAAAACATCTTTAACAAAAACAGTTTAGATTTAAGATTTTGTCTTTATACTAATGAATAATGTGTAAAGTTTGCAGCTCACATTATTATCCATCCATCCATCTGTCATCCATCATCCATCTATCCATTCATGATCCATCCATCCATCTGTCCATCATCCATCCATCCATCCATCCGTCCATCCATCTATCTGTCATCCATCATCCATCTATCCATCCATCCATCCATCTAATCATGATCCATCCATCCATCCATCCATCCATCCCTCCCTCCATCATCAGTTGTTTATCCAGGTTTCAGTTGTAAACAGTCACATTGACTTTTCAGGTTTATTATCAGTGCACAAAACAAAGACATTTAATAAAGATTAAAAAACAATTAGAATTCTGCTTTATTAAAATGTTAAATGTGCTTTACTGCACATTTAACATTATTTTTTGTGCCGGCCACTTGTTCCTTTTGGTTTGCTGACTGTTTTGCATTCAGTTGTTTACTTTTTATTCATTTTTAAGAAGTTTTTAGTTCATTAAACTATTTTCCATTTATTTGAAAATATTGTACCAATTCTGTTTGTATGTTTATCAAGTAATTAAAAAAAAGGGAAATTTACAAAAATAAAGAAATTAAAACATTCACAGTGAATAAAAACAATTGAGGTTCTGAGGTTCATGTTACACCTATAGACTTTTGAAAAATATTGATCCTGATATCAACATCGGTATTGATATCGGCGATGTTGACTGATACCCGAACGCTCAGTATTTTATTATTATTTTACCGTCTTTGTCCAGTAAATTTCATTTTATCATAAATCTTATATCCTAGTCCCTGGATATAGACTGGATACAGACTGGATACAGACTGGATATAGACTGGATACAGACTGGATATAGACTGGACATAGACTGGACATAGACTAGACATAGACTGGACATAGACTGGACATAGACTAGATATAGACTGGATATAGACTGTATATGGACTGGACATAGACTGGACATAGACTGGACATAGACTGGACATAGACTGGACATAGACTGGACATAGACTGGATATAGACTGGACATAGACTGGACATAGACTGGACATAGACTGGACATAGACTGGATATAGACTGTATATGGACTGGACATAGACTGGACATAGACTGGACATAGACTGGATATAGACTGGACATAGACTGGATTTTGGACTGGATATAGATTGGATATAGACTGGATATAGACTGGACATAGACTGGACATAGACTGGACATAGACTGGATATAGACTGGATATAGACTGGATATAGACTGGATATAGACTGGATATAGACTGGATATAGACTGGACATAGACTGGATATAGACTGGATATAGACTGGACATAGGCATGGTAGGTAGGGGGGGTTATAAGAGGAAAAGTGACAAAATACGCCCTCACACACACATAAACACACAAAACCTAAAAATATAAAATAAACAAACAAAAAAAGACAAAACAAAGTGGGGATGGACGACCAGACGAACAAAAGAAAAAGAAAAGAACGCAGCCACAACAGGTCACAAACTGGTGTCCTGCTAGTGCCTGTCCCAAGCCCTGTCAGTGCAGTGGGTGAAGTTAACAGAAACATATAATAAATATCAAATAGATCAAAAGAAAAGATAAATATTTGCATATTTGAACTGAAACGGTGTTTTCTATGGACCCCATAAAGCTTTTCTCTGATCTGCTGCTTCACAAAATGACAGACTGTTTCTTCCTGTTGAGGTTAAAGCGTTTCTGGAGGATGAAAATCTTCACGCCTCAGCCCCACACAGGCATTTTCATCAAAGGAAACGTCACCACTTTTAATTTATGAGGGTCTGTTTCAGCTTTCATGTCAGATGATTGCAGTCATTCCAGCTGAACCCAAACAAGCCTGTTGTTGCCGTGCAACAACTCCAGAGTCAGTGAAAACACGTGAAGGGCAGTGAGCTCTGTGAATGATGGAAAAGTCGGCTCCACCAAAGGTCACGCTCTCACACCAACCCGGCTCCATGTGCCGGGGCGGCGGACAGACGGATGAGAGATGCTGCCGCTCTGGTATGGATTTTTGCCTGAGGCGTGTTCAGACTGATGGAGGACAGATCGCTGCGTGTTTCCATCTTCTTAAGAGGATTCATCCCAGTTCACTTTTCAGGAAAAAACTCAGCAGACAGAAACATCCGTGTGGCTCAAGCTAGCACCTAAAAACCTCGATGTGATGAAGACGAGGGTCTGAAGTGGAGAACAAACCAGATGAACGATGACGTCAGCCGTTCAACAACTTCAATAATCTCTAACTTTCCATTTTAAAAGCTGATACGGAGCCGTTCCGTGTCTGACACCGAGTTCATGACGTCCTGAAGCTCACGAAGCTTTCGGATGATAAATGACCAGATAAGCATGAGTGAGGCTGAGAACAATCACTGCAAACCGTCCGTTTATCAGAATCCTGAACTCTGGCTCTGGTTGCCATGGAGACGGCTTGCAGGGAGCAGAGGTCCGGCCGCTCTCACCTGATGGGGAAGTCAGCAGCGCTGAGGTTGATGAAGAAGTCCCAGGACCAGTCGGACATGCGCAGCAGGTCCTCCATGCTGCGTAGGTACATGGTCAGCAGGCTGGCGCCCCCCCAGATGGTGGTCATCCTCCAGGGCGTCACACGGACGTTTGAATACTGACGGGCCAGAGACAGAACTTCTCTGTGGAGGAAGTCGGACCTCTGAGAAGAAGAGAGACGCCTTAATGTGGTTACACAAATACTGCATGCACGGGGTGTGCATGTGATGCTTTTGTCTGCTAATTGATGTGTTTATGTTGGGTTATTTATTGTTGTGTGCTATGAAAATGAAATAAATAAATAACAAAGGAATGTTTCTGGACAAAGAGGGCGGAGTTACAACTTTTAATGTTCAGTTTAGTCTAAAAAAATAATTTCTGAATTCTAAAACAGCTCGATACATTTTAACTTTTAATAAATTAAGGAATGAAATGTAAAAAAGTAAAATCAAAAAAGTAAAATGTGTATTTAATGCTTATAAAATGGTTTTAAGAAAGGTGAAAGTTATAATTAACCATTGAACTGTTCGGTTTGGATCTTTTTAAAGTGAACTGTTAAAAGGATTTGAAGCTTTTCTCCTAGTCGATAAAGTTTAAAATTTCAAAAAGCGATGAACCAAATAGACTGTTTCTCAAAGATCTGGTTTCTCTAGAAGTCCACATAGCTGACAGGCTGAGCGGCGGTGGCGGCGGCTCACCTGGTCCACGTGGATGTAGTAGTAGTGCGACGTGTGGTAGATGGCTTTGAAGAGCCGCTGGAGCTGGCGAGAGGCTCGGCCGTGGACGACCAGGACGAAGGCGATGCGTGTGGGCGGAGCCCCCTCAGAGGCCACGCCTTCGTCCCACTGCACGGTCATGAGGGGTTTACCTGGACAGAGAGAAGGTCACACAGATGTTTCTAATGGGTTTAACCTTCTGACACCGTTAACAGTGTTTATGTTCTTTAATTTTTTCATTAGTTGACACGATAATTCCAGTAGATTTCAAAATCTACTGGAATTATTGTGTGAACAGTTGAAAAGTTAAAGTATGTTAAAGATTTTCTGTTAAAGATCATTTTAATATTTTCCATAAAAGCAGGTAAAGTGTCAAACTAAAGCTTCACTTTTAAAGAAAATTTAAAAAAATGAATAAAGTAGAATTAGTAGAGTTTCACCAGGAAAACCAAGTGCATTCTGGGATTAAAGCTGGGAAAGAGAAAAGCGAGCACACCCTGAGGAAGATCAGACATGTTCTCCTGAAAAAGACGAAGTGGATCCGCCCGTGTGGTAATGACGGCGGTTTCAGCCTGTAATCAGAGAAGTGGGACCTGGAGGAGCTCTGGGAGGCTCTCAGCTCCATCCCTGAGCGGGGGCACTCGTAGGATTGGGGGGTAATTACTGTGGATGAGCAGCATCCTCACTGCTGGAAATAGAGCCCCGACCACAGAAGGAAGGGAAGGGCCACACACTCAGAAAAGTCACGTGACCCTGAAAGGTGGGAGAGTTGGCGTTCTCACCTTCTGAGGGGCAGAGGCGGGGCACCTTCTCAGGCATCAGCGCCTTGTCTTTGTGCCGACAGAACGCCTCCACGATCTGCTGCCGGCACTCCCGGCTTTTGGCTCTGGACAGAGCTGAGATGGCCTCCTTCCCGCTGATCTCGCACTGCCTCTTCGCCTCCAGCCCGGGTGGCGGCGGTGGGGGCCTCGCCGGCTGATTGGACCCCTGAGCCGGCGCTGCAAAGCTCGGCAGTGGAGGCTGGCTCTTTCGGGTGTGGTTGTGGTTCCGGCCTTTGGGCTGGACGTGCTTGAAGATGTCATTTCCCATCATGCTCTGGGCTTTCTCCAGCTTACGTTTCCGCAGGTGCTGTGATCGCGCCGCCAGGTTGCTGTTGCCGTCGACGCTGTCGAAGTCTTTAGGGACGGAGTTCTCGCTGTTGCTGTCGGGTCGGAGTTTCTCTTTGGGCCGATGAGAGAGAGGAGCGTCCTGTGGGGACAGAGATCGTCCATGTTAACGTTAGGGACGCCACAAACGATTATTTTAATAGTCGACTAATCGTGTCAGGTGCAAAGTGGATCAAAAGCACACATCTTAACCATCGTTAGCTTTAAACCAACTAAAAATTAAGACAATAAAGATGATAGTTTATTCAACTTTTAATGAATCATGCAGCCCCTGTTCTTCATTAGTCTACGATTAAAACAAAAATAAACTAGAAAAGATGCATGATCTGCGATAATGCTAGTGTGAATGGTTTTTGCTGAAAGTAGTCACTAAAGATGCTGAAGCTTTTTGTTAAAAATGTACTTATACTACTAATTGCTGCAGAGTTTTACTGAAAATGCAAACGCTATTTGCAAAATGTTGAATTTGCTAAAAGACTAGAAATTTCATTAAAGTACTATGAAAAAGCGCTGAAGTTGACCTAAATTTCGTAAAAAATTGTAGTAAAATTGCTTAAAATCCCTAATACATACCAATGTTGCAAAAATAGTTAGTGTGTTTCTTGAATATTAGCTAAACTCCAAATTAGCCCCCAAAAACCTCAGTAGATGTCAAATTAGACAAAAAGCTAGCACATTGCTTAAATACTATCTAAACTCTAAAATAGCCAAAATTCCTCAGTAAACTAAATTACTCAGAACATTAGCATGTAGCTAAAATAGAAGCTGTACTCTAAATTAGCCAATGAAACCTCAGTAGAAAACAAATTAGCCAAAAAATGTTAGCATGTTGCTAAAATATTTGCTAAACTCCAAGTTAGCATAAAAACTCAGTAATGTCAAATTAGCCAAAAAGCTAGCACATTGCTTACATGATAGCTAAACTCCAAGATAGCCTAAAATTCATCAGTAAACTAATTTAGTCAAAACTTTTGGGCTCTTGCTAAAATAGAAGCCAAGTTTAGCCTCAAAAAACCTCAGTAGACTAACAAACTAGCCAAAAACGTTATGCTGAAATATTGTCTAAACTCCACATTTCCTTAAAAATTACTATAAAGATGAAAACATAGCACATTAATATATATAAAGATTTGTTGCTAATCTACTTAAATTTTTGAAATTTGAAGACTTTCTCATTCATTTCCTAAGGGGTATATTTTACTCAATATTTCGAAAACTATAAAGTTTATGAATATCAAAAACACTAGCAGTAATGAAGCTGAATATTTTGATATCAAGATTACTGAAATTGCTGAAAGTGTGAATAGTCAATTAGTCAACTAATTGTGGCAGCACTAACGTTAAAGTCTCAATAGTTGTTACACATCTCCAGGTTTGAAATGTGTTTCCTGCATTAGACCTCCTCCTGAGGGAGTGGTGAGCTGCAGACACAGCTGCGCTCAGAAACCATTTGGTGGTTTAACCCCCCAATCCAACCCCTTACTGCGGAGTGTCAAGCAGGGAGGCAATAGATCCAATTTTTAGAGTCCGGGATTTGAACTCACGACCCTCCAGTCTCAGGGTGGACGCTCTACCAGAAGGCCACTGAGCTGGTCATGTTCAGGAGTTCATCACCAGCTGTTGTGTTTCCCTCATCATAACCTAATCCCACATTTGTGCTCATCTTCAGAGATAAACTTTGTGTTTCTGTGGTTGTGTGTTAGGCACAAACGCACAATCAGGGAGCGAGTGGGAGAGCTGTAATATCAGCTTCTGCCACCTGCTCCACAGACAACCTGTCATTATCTCATCTGTAATATCAGCTCAGAGGAATGTTTGTGTGCGTAGATGCATGTGTGGGATTGTGTGCATGTGTGTACACGTGTGTGCGTTCCTGCCATAACACAGAGGGATAAACGGCTGTCACACACTGCAGATGAAGAAACACACAGAGGATTTTCTCTTCTGCTCTCACTGCAGACACACTTTTATCCACAACTCAAAGAGACTCACAAGACAACAACTCGGAAAAATCAACACAAACAGGTTGAAATAGAGTCTTTCTACTTTTAGTGGCGTCTTTTTCAGGACCATTGACTGTATCTTAGAACTAGACAGAACGTTCCAAACAGGAAGTGACTCCAAGAAGCCAAAGTCCAAAGAACTTCTATAGAGAAATAAACAGCTGTTACTCAGTCATTCTGTGGGTCATCATAATCTGTCTTACTCTGATACCATTTTTTAAACATGTTCTTAAAATTCAATTTTTAAAAAATCCTTCTGTAGTTCAAGTTATTCACCAATCAGATGCCTCAATAAATGTAGGTGGAGCCTGCTGCCCCCCCGTGTCCAACGTTCAAAACGTTTGACAGATTTCATGTATCCTGGAAGAGGCGTGGCCTTCCAACAAGCTGACTAATGATTGGTGACAGTGGTTACCATAGACACAATGACTTAGACCGACAATCACATGGGGCCGTCCGTAACCAGGGGCGGATTTACCATTAGGCAAAGGTAGGTGATCGCCTGGGCCCCCCAACATATTCTGGGGGTTGAAGACTTAATAAAAGTGTGAAATGAATCAATATTTGACTCTTTCATTAAAAAAATAGAAGCTAGAAAGGTGAGTCATCGTTGCTATATTTGCCGTTTTTTTTATTATGACTTTGCACCATTTTTGGAAGGGAGTGATGAATAAATTAGCGCATTCAATAAATTTTATGTTTTTCTTTTCCAAGTATTACATTTCTTTGACATTTAAATGTGATTTCAGCTTTTAAAGGGTAACCAAACCCCAAATCAACTCTTTTCGTCTAATTGGTCAGCTGCTGTAAGTCCTGCGTCATTTCAGAAGTTTCACGTCATCATGCTCTGCAGCTTCAGTATAAAAGCCCCGCCCATCTTTGATAATGTAACGCTCAGTTGTTAGCATGCTAGCTTTAGCATGACTCGTAGGTGTTTTATCAATAATCTACTGGCTTACACAACTTTCCAATGGGCTTGGAAGTTCGTTAACAGTATTTTAGTGCAATTGGCCTTTAATCCTGAAGACACAGTATAGCCTCCCTTAGCCCCGCCCCCTTGTTTTTGCATTTTGGGCTGAGAGTGGAGTCAGTCCTGTTAAATATTTATAAAAACATTTAGATTCTTAACATTAATTCTGTCAAAAAGTGGAGCTGTAAGGAATTCATTTGACGGTTTTCCCAAAGGTAAGGATTTTATTTTAACAATAAACACAACTGCAGAAGGTTTCACATTATTGTTCCTCTGGGGCGACTCTCCAAATCGCTATAAAATGGCGACTAAATTGACTTCATTTGGTTGGA
The DNA here is from genome assembly GCF_002922805.2 of Oryzias melastigma. Classification (NCBI taxonomy): domain Eukaryota; kingdom Metazoa; phylum Chordata; class Actinopteri; order Beloniformes; family Adrianichthyidae; genus Oryzias; species Oryzias melastigma. Next base: position 1,661,988 of record NC_050519.1, read on the forward strand.
GCGTAAACCATTTTCTATGGATGACGTCACACTTGCTCTGTCCAGTTCTCTGATACAGTCAATGACTTTGTTCTAACTTTGTGTTGCTCCCATAATTCATAGTTTAGTCGTCTGTACATTTATTTTTTAAGTAGCCTGCATAGTCTCCTGCACTGTGGGTCTCTCACCACCAGTTCCTAGAAGTCAAATATGCAAATATTCTACCAAATGTTTAAAAAAAGACTTCAAACTACTTTAACATAAAAACAAACAAAAAAAAGAATTAAAACAAAAGCTAAAAACAGCAACAGAAAATGTTCTCTGGACCCCCTTTCTGTGAGAATTCCTTGTATGGCTTAGAGACAAACGTGACGTCATTTTGATCACTGGAGCCAGAAAACAAACAGGCTTTATGCAAAAACCACAAACAGAAACAAACACACAATAACTAAAAGCAAACAAAAAAGCAGCACAAACCAGAATAATGCAAAATAAACACGATTAAAAGTGTAAACACAAAATAACTGTATTGGTAAATATAGACACAACAAACTCAAAAAAGACACAAATAAAGGACCTGTTTACGTTGATTGTGGGTTTGTGGTTTTTTGTTTAGACTAGGTAAACAAACTCGAACTAAAAAACAACAATTAAAAAGAGAACAACATAAACACAGAAGGAAACTGGCGGCCATGTTTGTGATCCTGAAGCTGCTTTCTCCCGTTTTCCTTGAACGTCACAAACAGAAAGCCGTGCGTGTTTCCCAGAATGCCCCTCGCTCCATGGAGACGGGCCGCAGCTGGAGCTCCAGAGACATCAGACTGCGTCACTGCGTCCCGCCGCTCGGCGCCTCAGCGGGGTGCTGATGGAGCGGCCGCTGAGGCGCAGAGACACGCAGACCTGTTAGCTTCCTATAAAACTCAAACGTCAGATGGAATTTCTGTGAGAAGTTTTATGGTGGATGAAAAGCAGAAAACACTGAAGAAGAAGCTGCTCTGCATCAAAGCTCAGAAAATTTGAGTTTGGATTAAACCTGGAAAACTTACACTTTTTTGACACATTGTCAACAGAATATGAATGTGATTCTGATGGAGACTCATGAGAAAAGCAGCAGAATGCTTATATTAGATCGGATCAAAAGACAAAGAAGAAGAGCTTTTAGCTGCAGACAAAGGAAAAGGGAGCCAGATGGAGCGAGAGTAAGCTACAGGGACAATTACAAAGGTCAGCTGATGCTGTGAGATGTGGCTGAAACAGGAAACACCAGGATTACAGGGATTTCAGTAGATATGCCAGATTTAGTAAGTATGATCTCAAAGGAAAACCCACATAAAACAGCTTTAACCTCAATGGTAAATCACTAATAACAGCACAAACAGAAGTAATCCAGGTTCCCGTGCAGGGAACTTTTCTCTGATTCTTCATCCCTGACACCAGGAAGATCCGGACTTTAAGCCCAAAAGAAACACAAAGACTTATTCTGATGGTTATCTTCTAATCCTGGTAGTTTAAATTTAATCCGAAATCTGTTTGATACAGGTTCAAAACCAGATCAAAGCAGCTCCAATCATTAGAACCAAAAAACCTTTTCAGCTCTTGTTGGGGAAAGTTGACGTCCACAGAAAGTCCAAGCAGGTCCGGATCTGAACTAGTGCTGCCACAAACCGTTATTTTAAGAGTCGACTAAGATATAGACTAAGATATATTATTTTTTCTGATTAGTCGACTAATCAGGTCTTGCAAAAAGTGGATGTAAAGCTCACATCTTAACCATCATTAGCTTTAAGCTAACTAAAACAAGATATATAACATTACCTGTGATAATGCTAGTGTGAATGCTGTAAGCTGAATTGGGCAGCTGAAAATGCTAGTACTGATAGCTGAAGATGCTAAAATTGATAGCTAAAAACACTGAAATTGCCAAATTTGCCTAAAAAAAAAAGAAAAAAAAAAGCCTAAATTAGCCAAAATAGCTAGCATGTAGCTGGAATATTAGCTAAATAGCCTAAAAAACCCTAATAAATGCCAATATAGTCCAAAAAGCTAGCATTATTCAAATATAGCTTTAAACTTTACTACACTCTGACTCCATATAATATAAAGTAACAACTAATCGACTACTGATAAGTCGTTGACTATTTCAATAGTCGATTAGTCGTCGATTATCCGACTAATCGGGGCGGCCCTAGTCTGAACCTCACAAGCCCATTTGACCGGTTTCAACCATCTGTGCCCACATTTCCTGTTAGCACTCCGCTCCGGATGTGGACATGCGTCTGATCATCTCAGTTACTGAAGAACTTTCCCTCAAAGCGTTTAATCAACTTTCTAATCCTCACAAACATTTTGTTTAAGGATTATCGACCAAACTGCACTAGAAAGTTCCAATCCCATCAGAGCAGGATGATCTCAGAATATCTCCTAATCTGATCAGAGATCACAGACTTTACACTTTCATCTACAGAGTTTAGAATAAGAATAAAATCTGAGTTTGGGCACACTTTTCTGTTCTTAAATCCTTCTGAACAGTGATGCATGGAAATGTACGTTTATAAAACTGTTAAAATACCTGTTTCCCTTCACAATAAAAGCTTCTGTACTCCTAAAAGTGGATAAACTCACAGCCACCATCATGTTTTAGTATATCTACTGTCTAAGATACATTTATATTCAATTTCATTTATTCCAAACTGTGTTTACCTTTTCCAGGATTTTACAACATGAAAGTTTGTTTTTTTATTCCATACAGTTGGTTAAATGATATCTGAGGCTAAAGCTCTTTGGTTCACCGAGGAAAACCTTTTGAGGATCACAAATGTTTGAGGCCTTTTTCCCTACAACTTTCCACTGTGCTCTTTTTGGGGGGGTAATGCTTCACATTTATTTTTTAATAAAATGCCATCTTCTATTTTTAACAGATATTTCATCATTATACAACAATGTTCAGACAATAAATCTTAAACTGAGTGTGAAATGTGATTTGTTTTTTACTGCAAAATGACAAAAATTGAGATCATTTTTTTTAAGGTCGTAAGCATAATATGAAAAATGTTTAAATCCAAAAGCAAACAAAAATAGCGTCTAAACAATATAAAAATGACTTTAAAAAGCTCATTTAAAGACCCCCTCTAATGGAAATGATGTTTTAACATGTTTTTGTGGCATTTTTCTCATAATGAAGGACAAGTATAAAGAAAATTAAACTCACATTTGTATTTCTGAGAATCGTATTATTAAAATTATTATGAATCAGCAAAAATGTTAGAAAAAGATTGTAATTGTGACGTTGAAAATAGGCTGGAGATACTCAGCAATGAAAAGGGGGGCGGGGTTGCTTTGCGCCAACAGTCACAACTCAGAGATGAATTTTTCATAAACTCCTACTGCTCTGCAGAAACTATGTCCAAGAAAACACTTTTTTTTATTTAGACTAAAAACTGTATCATCACAACAAAAAGTCGACTGGGAAGGATTAGAAAACTCATCAAAAGATGATGGGAGATTTATTCCATATCAATAAAAGTGTCGTCACTTTTGTCATTTTTGCTTTAAACCAAAAACATTTTTACACATAAAATCCCTATTTACATAAATATGAAAGATTTATTAAGCATTAAGGTTCCAAAACAACTTCACAAGTCACAAGAGAACGGTTCTTTTATTTGCAATTGTTTTTAAATTAAATGTTTTTTATTTTCTAACTGTAATTAATTTTTTGTTTGTTTTTTGCCAGGAATCCCTTTTTAAAGAGATTTCTGAATCTCAATGGAACTTCCTTTTTAAATAAAGGTTAATAAATAAATAAATAACTGTCTGCTCCATTAGGAAGTCATTTTTCATGCTTGTTTTGGTGTTTTTCAGTCGGATGCTGATGACCACGGAGCTAAAGCTCCGCCTTCCCTCGCCCGACTTCATCCCCATCAGTTGAGACCCGGTCCACATCTGAGCGTGTGGACGTGGACGTGGACGTGTTTACCAAAGGTGTTTTGCTATCAGCCGAGCTCCTTCAAAGGAGCGTTTAATGAAAACAGGATGGCATTCCAGTCCATAAACACAGACTCACCGTGTGCACGAGCAGAGAACCGAGGCAGCAGGAGAGCCTGTCGAAAGGTGTTAACCTTCGTTTAAATCAGAAACATCGTACTTAGAAAAATTCACTCTAGAAATGAGTCGACTCCTGACTGCAGGAACAAAGAGGAAGTTTTGCAAAACTGGAAAATAGTTTGTAGGTTAAATCTGGAATAACATGTAGAAATTAAAAACTGCTAAATAAGATCATTAAAGCTGCAAAAACGACTAAAACGTCTTTAGCATGAGAAAGAATGAGCCAAACTTTTTCGTAAATATCTACAGAAAAATGACAAATAGACTTAATAATATGATAACTATTTGTAAAATGATCTCAATAAATTTCATATAAAACACATAAAACCTAAAATTTGAACTGAGATGGTACAAATCCAAAGACTTAAATGACTAAAAACTATTTATTTAAAAAAAAGAGCAAATTACGCAATAAAAGAACTGAAATGTCAAGACAAAGGTTTAATAAATGATTTTTAAATGTTTAAATAATGCAAAAACCTCATTAAAGTTCTGTAAATTATTCATTCAATAAAAAAAAACCCAACCATGAAGTCACTAGAGGAAAAGTGCAAACCTGAGATTCTCCTCCAGACTGCAGACCTGAAAACCTCCAGTCGTCCTCCAGCTGAGCTAAAGCCATCGTTAAAGGAGGAACTGACGCCTTCATGGAGACGACGTCGAGGATGAGCGGTCGGCACGGCAACCACATCCTTCTCTGGTAAACCAGCAGCTGTGTGTTTGCTGTGTCTCAATAAAGTTTATACAAAATCCCAACAAAAATGAAAGAATCGCTGTGATGTGAGCAGCTAAAGTTATGAGACTTTTATGGACAGGAACCAGAGACGACAACTTCCTGTTTACATACTAACCTAACATCATCAGTGCAACGAAAATCTCCATTCGTACAGTTTTGATAGGTCAAACCAGGAAAACAAAGACGTCCATGGATCTATTTGTCTGAAAGATGCATCAGCAGAGACACTTTGGCTTAACCTACAGACTTTTTCCAACTGAATTTTTTCGTCTGCTCCTGATTCAGAATAAAGAAAACCTCAGAAATGCAGTTTTGAGCTAAATGTTATTTATAAATGTCGTCAGTTATTAGATTAATCCCACAAGAAGATGTTAAAGTCTCTGTTTTCATTCGAGCGTGTCTTTAACTTCACCGACGGCTGCGACCTCCTCCAGAGGATTTCCACTGCATGCAGGTTGTTTGTAAGGGATACCCTCAAAACAACAACAGCGGCATCGCATGTTTATTTCAGTCTCAGTCAGATTAAGCAGCTGCTGCAGCTTCACGCTGAGCTCAGACACGTCAGTCAAACTGCAGAAGGAATCCTCTTTACTCCAGTGAGGACGTTACTATGACTTTATAAGGTACTTTTTTAGATTTATTTTAAAGGACATCAAAAGTTTTTTAATCAGGATTCCATTTGCAATCCACTTCAGATCAACTTTTACTTCAAATTTTCATTTAAAACCTGTTTTATTGAAACTTCCTGAACACAACTGTGAGTTATTACATAAAAAGAGCAAAAAAAAAGCCATGAATGACTTTAAGTAAAAATAAATGTCTGTGTTTTATGAATCAATATTGCACTCAACAGATTGATTATTCTTTTAAACTTGCAAAAATTTAACAACTATTGTATAAATTTACAATTTCAGAATGTTATGTGCTTTAATTTCATAAAAAGATTGTTTTTTTAATAAAATATATCAACATTTTTCTGTTTAACTGAGCATAAACTAAGCTTCCTAATTATAATTTATTCTTTATACAATAACTGAAGCTTCATACTTATGAGTTTTTTAGTTCTATGCATAATTTAATGCTTCATTTTTCACATTTTGTTTTTTTTATTTTATCCTGTTTTATTTGATTTTCAAATGTTTTACTTTCTTTCCAGCTGTTTTTTTGTCAGATTTAAAGGATTTTTAAATAAAATCCAGAAAATGTAAAGACTTTTCAGAGAAAAAAAATAGGATTTTAGCTCATATTTTAGGGTTTTATCTGAAAGAGTAAAAAAATGCAATGAATTACTTTAAAGGAAAATGAATATGTGTGCTTTATGAAACAATATTGCATTTAAAAAATGGATTATTCTTTTAAACTTGTACCAGTTTTGCATAAAGTTGCAGTTTCACAAATGTCATTAAATTTATCATTAAAAGTTTGTTATTTCATGAAAGATCAACATTTTTCTGTTTAACTGAGCATTCATTTACTTTCCTAAATATAATTTATACATTACCTCAAGCTTCACAAGTTTTTTCAGTTCTATGTATAATTAAATGTGTCATTTTTCAATTTTTTTTCATTTGTTCTTCAAATATTTTACTTTCTTTCTTGCTGGGTTTTACTTTAATACAGATTTAACTGGTTTAATGTCAGATTTAAATGATTTCTAAATAAAATACATAACATTTTAAGACTTTTAAGAGGGAAAATTAGGATTTTAACTCATATTTGAGGTTTTTCTCTCCTGCATTCCGCATTGGAGCTTCAGATTAATGGGATCTTCTGCTCCAAACTCCGCTGTCCGCCTCCCTAACCGCAGGAGGATCCCAGAGCTGCGTGATGACAGAGCATCCCCGCAGCTCCTCATCCAGCAGCGCGCGCGCGTTCATGTCCAAACAACACGAGAACACCTGGATGCAGACGGGATTTCTGATCGGACTCCTGCATGCTCGGAAATAATGACAGACTGCTGCTGCTGGAGCGGTAAAAGCATCCGCGCGCACGTGCCACGTCCGTGCCCGCTCCTCCGCCGCACAGGCTCGCGCTTGTTCTCCTCCACAACAAACACCGAGACGAACAGACGCTGCACCACAGCCGAGCTAATCAGTCATGGTCCGATTTCACGCCGTGACAGCTCCACAAACAGACACATTTAAATAAATCCAGCATGCCGACACGTGAGGGATGCGCGCGCTCGTGCAGCAGCATCCCCCCTCCCTCCCTCCGGGACGCACCTCCAGCGTGGAACCGGGAATGAGACTCACCGCCTGCAGCCGGTGCCGCGCCGCGCCGCCCCCTCCCTCCCGGTGGTCTTTGTGGAGCCCCGCGGCGCGCTCCCCTCTCTTCTCCCGGCTCCTGGAGCCCCCATCCCCGCCGGCGGAGTCCAGGCTGCTGAAGTTCCACACGATGAGGGTCTGGACCAGCAGCACGGCGACGGCGGCGAGCAGCAGCAGCGCGGAGCGCGGCCGCCGGGCCAGCCTGCGGGCGCACGGGCTCATCTCTGCGCCTGCGTCCGCGGCGCGCAGACAGCGGGCTGAGAATGCTGCCCCGAGAGGGGCATGCAGCGGGAGGAGGGACGAGGAGGAGGAGGAGGAGGAGGAGGAGGAGGAGGGAATTTGGCAAAGGACTGAAAAGAGGAGAGCTTTGGAGGCGGCGGGGGGTGCGCAGGGGCCCCCACGTGGCCGTTTACGCGTTTGAATAAAGGAGCCAG
>NC_050519.1:1669740-1670330 GCF_002922805.2 Oryzias melastigma
GGAGCACAATACCAAACAATCACCAATTAATTAATACAACTGGATGAAACGTCAATGTATTTGTTTCTGTCGCCATCTGGTGTTCAAACTGTGCAACAACAGTTTTAAATGCTGGATATCAGGGGTGTCAAACAGTCAATGTGTCACTCAATCTCACAAAATCCAAAACACACCTCAGGTCGAACAGAATAAACGTTTATCAAACATTCTAAAACTACAATTGTAAAACTTTAAAACTGTTACTTTTAAACATAATTATGAACTAGATGTATAGAATTACCTGTGATAATGCTAGTGTGAATGCTGTAAGCTGAATTTGGCTTCTGAAGATGCTGAAATTGATAGCTAAAAACACTGAAGCTGATAGCCAGCTAAAATATTAGCTAAATGCTAATTAAGCCTAAAAAACTAGAAGAAAAAAAAACTTAGGCATGTAGCTGGAAAAGATAGATAAACTTCAGAATAACCTTAAAAAAGTCTAAATGAGCCAAAATAGCTAGTATGTAAATATTAGCTTAACTCCAAAATGTCTAAAAAAAAAAGTAAATGTGCTAAAACAGCTAGCATGTAGCTGAAATATTAGCTCAACT
>NC_050519.1:1670336-1702865 GCF_002922805.2 Oryzias melastigma
ATCAGGACCCCCTCTCGTTGTGTGATTGAGGGATGTCAAAATGAAAGCTCAATTGTTCGTTTTTGAGGCTATTCAGCTTTTGTCAAATGGTTTGACGTTGCAATGTCTCATCATCTTGTCATGAGGCTTAAAACGAATCTTATGACACAAAGACACGCAGCAGGAAAAATAATCGTTAATACGACGCATTATCCACGTGTTACTTACAGAATAAGACATTTATAAGCCGTTTCAAATTATGCGGCTCCAGACACATTTGGTTTTTATTGTATTGGTCCAAAGTGGCTCTTTCAACACATTGGGTTGCCGACCCCTGCCTTAGATTAATGAGTTCGTTGTTTTTTACTGCTGCCAGTAAATTAAATTTAAAATTTATTGGAAAAAAAGAGTAAAAATTAATTTCAACAACAACTCATGTGATACTTTGTTGCTGACAAAAGTTGATTTTGGTTCATTTTGAACGATCCGATTCTACTAAGCAGCATTTATTACTTCTGTTTTGTTGTTAATAAAGTTTTCATAAAATTAACCAAATTTTAGCTTCTTCAGTCGATCTAACCATCTACGATCATCACACAGCTTCAGATCCACTCAGTCACAGCTAAGGGAGAATTTATCAACACACATAAAGGTTGTTTTTGGACTAAATAGATGAATGAGGAGAACATTCAAACTCCAATCTGAACCAGAACCTTCTCACAGATCCTTTTAGTTTTTAGCTACAAAGCTTCACAGTTAAAAACACATTTTTTCTTGTTTATTTCTCTTATCGTGTCAATCAGCCTCATTTCTGCAACATTTAATGTTCTTTGTTTTGAAAAAACCTTTAGTCCTCAGCTGCTGCAGGATTTCACCTCTATCCCCTCTAAGACGCTCAGGGCACTGAAATGTAATTAATTTTCATTTTTGATTCCAAACACTGATGTCATTCTGATCAGAATTTATTCCTAAATTCGCCTATAAAACATGATGTTTTTGTCACCCAGAAGCATTTTTATAATTAAAAACACTTTTAAAAAGTCATTGATGAATTATTCATGTGTGTGCGCACACAGAAAGACACAACAATGCACTTGTTGATGTACAGATTAACTGGGGGTTGCAGAGAGTGTCCCAGCAGCTCCTTTTTCCGTGGACGGAAGTCCCGGGATTTTTGGAGTTTCACAAGAACGTGACGTTCCCTTAACGTCTTTCTGTCAGGAGGATTTCTGTTGTTTTCACATGGATGGCGATCCACGACTCGACTCTAATGAAGTCCCCCCCCCTGTGTGGTCAGACTTGTTACTGAGAAAAAGTAACAACTTTTTTACTGGATCAAAAAAAGTAAATAAATACATTTATGGAAAAACACGTTTCTGTGTCAGGAAGTGATTCAGGAAATCCAGTTTGTTCAGGAGAAAGTCGGAGAGAAAAGAATCAGCACAAAACCAGAAACACAAAAGTTCATCTGGTCTGTGTTTGTGCGCTTTTATGTTTACAAATCGGATGTATTTGTGGTTTTGTGTGTCTCTATTTGTAAATGAAAGTGTGTTTACAACGATGTTTGGGATTTTTTGTGTGTTTATTTGTAGATCTGTGTGGGGGTGTGTGTGTGCATGTTAGTGTGTTTATGTTTGTGTGTATTTGCTTATGGTTGTGTGTGCTTGTGTGTTTTTGCGTCTATGCGTGTCTTGGTGTGTGTGTGTTTGTGTACCTTTGTGTGTTTGTGTCTTTCTGTATATGTGTTCAAGTTTGTAGCAGGTGTGTAGGTGTGTGTATATGCTTGTGTGTGTGTATTTATGTTTGTGTGCTTTTCAATGTGTGTTTTTGTGTGTATGCATGTCTTTGCTTATGTGTGTAACTGTGTATGTCCTTGTATTAGAGTATGTGTATTTATTTGTGTCTTTGTGTGTGTGTACATGTATTTGTGTGTATGTCTATCTTTTTAATTGTTGTTGCTCGTTATCTAATGTGTCTTTTTATTGTTTTAACTGTTTGTGTATTTTTTGTTCAACAGCATGGTGAAAAATAAACATCTGTATCAATAAACTGATTGATTTGTGTGTTTGTTTGTGTCCATGTATATGCTGTTTTGTGAGTGAATTACTGTGTTTAAGTGTTTTGCAAACATTCCCGTCTTTGTGTACTTTTTCTTTCACATTCGTCTCTGAATCAGGAAAGTTTTGAAATTTTGACAGCTGCTGTAAAACAGGAAGTTTTTACGAGACTGACTTTATCTCTGGGCTAAAGTCCTCCCACCATCCCATAATAGTCAGGCTGAAGCTCAAGAACACACAACCCAGCATACAATCACTTCACATCTAAGAGTCTGCTCTCAGAATGGTTTCAGTTTGACGTTTTCGTTGTAACGTCGGGTGTTGGTGCAGAAGAGACGATGCATTCATGAACGTCTGGTTTCTTCAGAATCAGCTGAGATCTTTGCTTCTGCAACAACAGTTCGTCTTTGCAGATGCTTGACTGGATGGTGAGGAGAAGCTGTTGATCACCTCCTCTGACGGAAATCAACCAAACCGAGGCGTCTGACTGTGACAGGAAGTCTGTGAAGCGTGAAGCTTTCCTGAACTCGTCTTTGGGTTCTTTTCTGGATTCAAATCACTTCTGCAAATCTTCCTTTCTGCAGAGATTGTTACACATTTGATAAAGTGTGATAACATTTTTTGATCATGAAATCTTACTTTTGCTATAAAAACTTGTGACTTGTGAGGAAAGTCCCTCCAATAATCAGAAATACCACCAATCGTTGGTGAAGCCACACCCACCCCCCAAGACACAAAATAGTCAGCATAAAAGAAAAAGTGAAACAAAAATATTCTCTCCTGAAAGACGAAGAGTCGCCTGATGATCTGAGACAGGTACGTGAACGCATTTACACCCAAAACACGGAAAAAATAAATGTAATAGGTGGGAATCATGTAAATTATTTGACACACTTTAGAAAATCTTTGCGAAAACCAAATGAACTCCAGAACCGTCGAGCTGAAGCAGCGACCGACTCTCTGCTGCTTCCACATTTTCACAAATCTTTTCTATTTAAACTTTTAAACCAAAATATTTCGCTTTTTTTTTTTTTTACTGTGTCCTAAAATTCATTTGCAGTTAACTTTTTTTTTTAAAAAACAGTGTTGATAGACAGTAACTTATTGGGAGTAACTTATTACAAATGAAATAAATTACCAAAGAAATAACATTTTGCTGCATCAGATAAGTCCAAGGACTGTTACGCCCCTTTTTGCGTCTAGGGGGATCTAGAGGAGCATAGCATAAAAGTGATGTTTTAACTTGAAATTAATAACAAAAACACTGAATTACATAGAGTGGGCCTACAAAACCTGCCTCCACCAAACAACGACTACACAAAGAGCAACACAGACAACACAACAGGTGGATAGGAGCGCTAAGCTGCAGTGGAGATATGTTGCAGCATAACTCCCTTCTCGTGGGCTGGAGTTCCCCACGGCGCTTGTAAAGGCTCCCTCTATCAGCTTGGACCATTAGGAGCCACACCCTTTCCAGTAACCCAGCTGAAATCAATAAATACAGACAGACACACAAAGATCCACAAACAAAGGAGTCAAACTGGCACACAAAATACACAAAACACAGAGAAAAAGGAGAGAAAATATAAAACTAATGCGAACACAGGCTTAACAATCCCATACCTAAAATAAAACTTCTTCCTTTAATAAGTATTTATTCTAAAAGGAGCATCTATACAGATAGTTAGCAACACAAACACAGAGCGCTAAAATAGTCCCAACGAACACTAACGACTCCCAACGAACGTTAGCCACTCCCAATGAATGCTAGCTGTTCCCAACGAAATCTAGCCACTCCATCAAGCCCTAGCACATTCAACAAACACTAGCTACTCCCACGAATGCTAGCCAATCCCACAAACGCGGGCCACTCTCACGACCGCTAGCTACCCCCAAAAATGCTAGCTACCCCAACAAATCCTAGCCACCTCAATGAACACTAGCCACTCCAATGAACACCAGTCAGTCCCAAGAGTGCTAGCCAATCTCACAAACGCTGGGAACTCTAGACACTCTCATGAACGCCAGCCACCCCAACTAACACTGGAGACCCCAACCCACGCTAGTGACTCCCAAAGAATGCCAAACACTAGAAGGAATCCCAGCAACTCCCATGAACGCTGGCTTCTACAAACAAGGCTAGCCACTCCAGTGAGTGCTACTCCCTCCAACAAATGCTAGCAATTCCAATGAAAGCTACCCACTCCCATGGACGCTAGACACTCCCGTGAATGCTAGCCACTCCCACAAACGGCAGCCACTCCAACAAACGCTAGCCACCTCAATACCCCAATAAACGCTACCCTCTCATGAACACTAGCCACCCCAACCAACGCTAGCCACCCCAACAAATGCTGGCCACCTCAACAAAAGCTAGTCACTCCCAACAAACGCTAGACACTCCCATGAACACTAGCCACTCCCCCGAACGCTGGCCACTCTCACGAACACCAACCACTATCACAAACACAACCCCTCCCAAACAAATACTAGCCACCCCAGCAAACGCTGGCCACCCCAACAGATCCTGGCCACCCCAAAAAAGCTATCCAGTCCAACGACCGCTAGTCATGCCAACAAACGCTGGCCACCTCAACAAATGCTAGCCACTCCCATGAAAGCCAGCCACTCCCACGAATGCTAGTCATTCCAACGAAAGCTAGCCACTCCCAGAGAATGCTAGCCACTCCCACAAATGCTAGCAACTCCCACAAATGCTTGCCACTCCAATGAATGTTAGCCACTCCAACAAACACAAGCCACCCCAAAAAAAGCTACCAACTCCAACAAACACTAGCCTCCCCAACAAACGCCAACCACCCCAACAAACACTGGGCACCCTTAACAAATGCTGGCCACCTCAAAAAATGCTAGTCACTCCCAACGAACGCCAGCCAGCCCAATACACGCTAGACACTCATATGAGTACCAGCCACTCCCACAAACATTAGCTACTACAATGAATGATAACCACGCCAACAAATGCTAGCCACTCCAGATGAAATGCTACTGTTGCCCAATGGCAGCAAAGCCACAAAGCCAGCGTCCGCCACTGAACAGAAGTCATAATACGTTTGGTTATTAGATTTTCATACTATACAAAGCTTAGACAATGTGCTTCAGACACACTTCACGAAGGGATTTGGCCAGGCCAAAGAAGCCACCAAGCCCTCAAAGGCGCTGAAATACAAATATCCTTCAGATTGTCAAAAACAAAGAGCAAGAACAATATTTTAACTCATAAACTTTTGATGAGCAGGGGAAGGTGAAGGGGCGTCAGGAGAGCCAGGTGGGCTTTCCAACTCCTAAACCTGCACTCACAAGTGCCTTACCTCCATATCATGAGCTTGTGTCTCAAGCTCCACCTTCTTCATCTGATAGAGGAGTTTCAATCATTATGTGGCAACCTCAGTCTGAAGCAATACAGTTGAGTCTGCCTCTGCACCAGCTGTGGCTACAGGAACTTCCGCACCTGCTTCCGCCCGATTGGGGTTACTGGTAACACCTGCAACAACCTCCACTAGTAAACAGTTGCCTATACAACCTCCAACTGATCCCACCACCAAGGCTCTGACTTCAAACACCAAGTTATGAACAAACAAGAAATACTGTCAAACAAACGTTGTCTCCAGGTACGAATAGAATTTTACAAAACTCAAGTAAACAAAAAACAAAGATAAAGGGATCTTGATGGTGAACAGATCTCGGACGAGCCCCCAATTTATGTTACGCCCCTTTTTGCATCAAGGGGGATCTAGAAGAGCATAAGATTAAAAGTGATTTTTTAACTTTAAAATAATAAAAAAAACACATGACATGTTCAGCAATTCTGACAAATTGAAAGTTATTATTTCTAAACCAGTAACATTTTCAGACAAACTGAATCAACTCTGTGCTTGGTCACTTTTTAAAAATTCATTTGGACTTGATTTACAGAGCAATACATCACCGCCATCTTGTGTTCTTTGCAGGTGTTTTTTAGTCTTGTTTTTTCAGTAAGCTAACACCATCTGTCCTGTTGTCCTAGGTAATATAAACTTTAGACGGTGGATTTTTGGCCAAATGATTGTCCTTTTGGAGCCCATGGGCTTCTGCTCTCTGTCTGTGTTTGTTTTCATCCATTTATTTATGACAATTACCTTTTTGTCACCTTACATAAATATGTTCCAATAATGCAGGTTTTAAAAAAGAAAAATACATTTAAAAACACCTGTGCAACTTCTGACATTCTGAGTCAAATTATAAAATAAGGGATTCAATTATGATAACTTGGCAAAACTGGGATTCCCCAGCAGAACTTTTGCTGTTTTTTCTGCAGTAACTTGATCCATTTTTGTTCTGTTTGTTCCAGGAAAACAGAGACCACTATGAGTGGAATCCAGTTTCAGTGGATTGACAGCTTTCTCCCTCAAGGGTTGTCTTACCTCAACACCCCTCAGCCTAGTGATGGTCGTACCTATGTCATGTACCACGGCACCACCCGGGAGTGTGCTGACAGCATCCGTAACAATGGTTTTCGGCGGTCTTCCAAAGGGATGCTGGGTCCGGGGGTCTACCTCAGCAGGGACCTGGAGAAGGCCAGACGATATCCCATCGACCACCCAGATGAGGACAGGGTCATCATCAAAGTGAAGGTCAACGTGGGACGCATCATCGTCATCACGCACCAGAACCACCCCCTCCAGGAGACCTGGAGCTCCAACGGGTATGACAGTGCCTGGGTGCCGCCCAACTGCGGGATGGTGAAGAGCGGCCTGGAGGAGAACTGCATCTGGGATCCAAGTCGAATCCAAGTCATTGAAATCATCAAACCGAAGCTTTTGCGAGCCCTTTCTCTAACCCCTTCTCTAACCCGTTCTCAAGCCTCTTCTATAAACTCTTTTATGGTCTCTTCTCTGCTCTCTTCTCGACCCACTTCTCAATCCTCTTTGTTGACCTCTTCTCTAAACCCTCTACTGGCCTCTTCTCTGGCCTCTTCTCGAGCCTCTTCTCTGGCCCCTCTACTGGCCTCTTCTCTGGCCTCTTCTCGAGCCTCTTCTCGAGCCTCTTCTCTGGCCCCTCTACTGGCCTCTTCTCTGGCCTCTTCTCGAGCTTCTTCTCTGGCCCCGTCCATAGTTTCTGTATGTTCCTCACAGACTTTGGCTTCTGGCAGATCTTCAAGGTTGCGGGTTTCTGTTAAATCTGCACATATCTTCAAAAGATGAGAATAGACTGAAAGCTTTGAACATCATTGAGTTCAGGAATAGCTGAGGAGAATGATGAGGCAACCCAGGTGGAGAATGGAATCAAGATGACGATTACAATGTATCTGGGTTTAAAGTTATGTGTGACCTCCTTCATGAACAGTTTGTTGACCCAGGCTTAGTTTTGAAGCCCCAGCAGACCCCAGTGTCAATCATAAAAGGAACTAATTGGCATTACCAAGTTTTGCACCCTGTTTCACTAGTATATATTTTTTCGTGGAAACAATGCTACAGCCAATTCAAATAATTTAAAAGACCTTTACATCGTAGGTGTTTTTCTTTTACATTTGTTTTTTCTTGTTCTATATCCTTTGGAAAGTGCTTAGAGAGCTAAAAAGCATCCATGGTATCCCACAGAGGTTGCCGTGGTCATAAGCATGTCAGTGAACACATCAAAAAAGGAAAACTGGTTACTATGGTTAAATGCCAGTAATGCAAAAACACCAAACAATCTGTTCACAACATTATGGATTTGTAAGGAATTGTGACTTGACCAAAAAAGGCCAATCCAGAATAAAATGTGATGAATTGTCCTCCAGTGATGTCATCATTCCACCGTGAATGTTTGATCATTTCAGTGAGAGACAATTGAAATATTCCAGCTTGTTAAGTTGGAATACAGGTGAGAAGTTCCAACAATTGGAGTACTCTGGTTGTTTTTGAGTTTAACATGATATGGAGAGTATGGGGAGTTTCACATTCATTCAGTTTTACTAGTCTGAGAAGATGGGCACCTTTAATTGGTTAGAACTTCTTTCAGTGTATCTGCTGATTTAAATTGATATGTATTATTTGAATGAATGAATGAAATGGTTTATTTCAAGCAATCAGGAATAATACATGAAAAAAAAATCACATTGAATCATAAGTAGATTGCTTGAAAGGGAGTGGGAGGAAGCGAACTTATATAATCCCACCCCGGCTCTATTTGCTTTTGACTTTCATTTCATAGCAAATCCAGTTCTGCTGCTTTTGTAAAATGCAGTAAGCTTGACTCAAGGTGTCCTTTTATTTGAGTTTTTTACTTCTAATTTACATAAAAATGCATGTTTTGTATGTATATGGCCTTTGTCCTGGTAAATAAAGTTGGCCCCTCTTTGTGTCAGGGGCGGAGCTAAGTTGCCTAATTATGTTTTGTCCTCTTTACAGTGTGGTGTCAGGTTCTTTGTTTTTGAGTTCTGATGACTTTAATAAAACTTTGAAGTTAGATTTGAGGATTATAGATCAAATTGTCTTTTTAAGATGTTCCACATATTTTTAGTACAAATGGAAAGGGGTGTCCTCTTAGGGTTAAAAAAACGTGTTTTAAATACCTGTCCTTCTAAACCACCAAAACCAAACTGTGTGTGTACGTGTGTGTGTTTGTACATGCAGTTGTGCGTTTACATGTGTGTTAATTTTTGTGCATATTTGGGTTTGTGTACCTTTGTGTGTTTCTGTGTCAGTTTGTGTGTGGGTATGATTATATACATCTGTTTGTTTATGTGTCTGTGTGTGAATTAGGGTTTGTGTATATGCATATCTGTGTGAGTGAATGATTGTGCTTTATTTAGTTTGTTTGGGACTATTTATTTGTGGTTTTGTATGTTTTATATATTTTTTTGTGTATCTTTGTTTGTGTTTTGTGAAAATTCCTGTCATTATCCATATTTTTTCTCCCCGTTTGGCTCTGAATCAGGGAAAAGTCTGAATTTTTTAAAGCTGTTGTAAAACAGCTAAAGGCCTGATTAAAGTCCGCCCACCATCCCATAATAGTCAGGCTGAAGTTCAAGAACACACAACCCAAAATACAATCACTTCACATCCAAGAATCTGCTCCCAGAATGGTTTTAGTTTGACTTTTGCATTGTAATGTTGGGTGTTGGTGCAGAAGAGACGATGCGTTCATGAACATCTGGATTCTTCAGAATCAGCTGAGATCTTTGCTTCTGCAGAGCAACAGTTCAGATGAGACAAAGAGACCAGAGTACGACATCAGGCGGTGTGGCAGAAATCGTCTTTGCAGATGCTTGACTGGATGGTGAGGAGATGCTGTTGCTCACCTCCTCTGAAAGAAATCAACCAAACGGAGGCGTCTGACTGTGACAGGAAGTCTCTGAAGTGTGGAGCTCTCCTGAACTTGTCACTGGGTTTCTGTCTGGATTTACATCATTTCAATGAACATTCATATACGTACAAATCAGATGGAAGAAATTGGTTATAAACACTTATTTGGATTTTTAGGAAACAGGATGTTGACAATTCTTAAGGTCTCTGAGCAGGCAGCCCACCATCGGGGGGTCAGTGTGCCAGCTGCCCCCAACCTATCCCCATAATGAACACTGGACACTAATGAAATTAAAAGCACACATTTTACTAAATGAACAAAAATCTGTGTCCTGATATGGGAACAAAAATGTATATATGAAGACTATTTCAGCCAACAGGTATGTCTGTAACTAGTGTGTGTAGACAGGCCCCGCCCATTCCAGATTGCTATTTATTTGTTGTTTTATGATGATACAAGCATAATCAATATAAATAAAGTTTAGGATAAAATACAAAAGGAGTTTATATAAAATATGCACTTTTCGTGTCGGGCGATGAATAATCCCTGTTGTGACAGTAAAATCTGCTCAACACAAGAGGCTCTCAGTTCGTATCTGTGTGCTCAGCGGTTGAACAGGACAAGTTAAAAAAAAGTCTTTGAGCATAGGAATGACACAAATGTTGCCATTCTAGCTCAGGAAACTGAACAGCAATGGAAAACATGGGAGGGAATTCTGTATTTGTCTGCTGAGAGAGACTATCTATAGGCCTTTAAAGGGGGGCGGGGCATTTTCTAATTCCATACAGCATTCTAAAACAAGCATTTGATGTGACATTACTTCATAATTATGACATATTTTGTTAGAAAAAACTTCAAAGAAATACCACCCATTGTAGGCATAGCCACACCCACTCTCGATGTCAGCATGAAAAAAAGTGAAACAAAAACACAAATATTTTCTCCTGAAGGACGAAGAGAGTCAGTCGCATGATGATCTGAGACAGGTACGTGAACACATTTACACCTGAAACACACAGAAACTATGAGATGTTTGCTATAGTTGAGAATCATGTAAATTTATTGACACACTTTGGACAGTCTTTCCCAAACATCAAAAACGACCTGAACATTTAAACTTGAAATCATCTGGTGTGTGTGGAGCTCCACCCCTGACAGCAACGGAGCAGCGATTCCAGTCTTCGCTGCTCCTTCATATTTACAAATCTTAAATCTTTGTTTCATTTTTTATAGCAAAAATATTCAGATTGTTTCTTTTGACTCTCTTTCTCTTTTAAAAAACATGGTTTGAAAGACGGTTCAAATAACTAAAACAAATAATTTTAACCTCTAAGAAACCAAACCTGATTTTTAAAACTGGTAAGATTTTAAGACGATAACCAGTTTAGAAAATTGCAAACTGAATCGTCTTTGTGTGCTTGTTAATTTTTTCAGAATTCATTTGGACTTGACTTACTGAGCCAAATACCTCCTAAGGCTTCACAGATCCACACACTCTCACCATCTTTTGGTGTTCTGCGTAGCTGTTTGTACTATTGTTTTTTGAGGAAGTCTGTTCTGCGATTGTAGGTAACATCGATAAACTTTAGTAAGTGTTTTTTTAGGGGCCAAATGATTGTCCTTCGAAGACCCACAGGCCTCTGCTTCCAGACTGGTTTTTTTTTATTTATTTATGACATTTTATAACACATTTGTCTCTAGATTATGTTCCGCCATTGCAGGTTCTAAGAAAGAAAGATAACTTTAAAACACCTCTGTAACTTCTGACATTCTGAGAGAGTCCTGTCTCAAAATAAGGGATTCAATGACGATAACTTGGCAAAACTGGGATTCTCAGTCAAAACTTTTGCTGTTTCTTCTGCAGTAACTTGATCCATTTTTGTTCTGTTTGTTCCAGGAAAACAGAGACCAGTATGAGTGGAATCCAGTTTCAGTGGATTGACAGCTTTCTCCCTCAAGGGTTGTCTTACCTCAACACCCCTCAGCCTAGCGATGGTCGTACCTATGTCATGTACCACGGCACCGCCGGGGCCAATGCCAACAGAATCCGTAACAATGGTTTTCGGCGGTCTTCCAAAGGGATGCTGGGTCCGGGGGTCTACCTCAGCAGGGACCTGGAGAAGGCCAGACGATATCCCATCGACCACCCAGATGAGGACAGGGTCATCATCAAAGTGAAGGTCAACGTGGGACGCATCATCGTCATCACGCACCAGAACCACCCCCTCCAGGAGACCTGGAGCTCCAACGGGTATGACAGTGCCTGGGTGCCGCCCAACTGCGGGATGGTGAAGAGCGGCCAGGAGGAGAACTGCATCTGGGATCCAAGTCGAATCCAAGTCATTGAAATCATCAAACCGAAGCTTCTGCGAGCCCTTTCTCTAACCCCTTCTCTAACCCGTTCTCTAGCCCCTTCTCTAACTTCTTCTATGAGCCACTTTTTGAGCCATTTCTCAAGTCCCCTCTGGGGCTTTTTCTCTACCCCCTTCTGGAGCCATTACCTAGCCTCTTCTCCAGCTACTTTTATCTATTTTCAAGGTTATTTCATTTCTAATAATGGACACCTCGTAGGGCCTTATCCCTTAAGTCCATCACACTGCTATGATAAAAACTTTACAGTCTCTCAGTCATGGCAATGAAGAACGATGATGTGGCCTTAAAGTTGTTCCTTAACTGTGATGTATCACTGATTCTGCACCTGTTCTCAATTTTTTTTCTTTTTATTCTTTGATGAATACAATCTGCACAAAGTGTCTTTTTTAATAAGAATATTTTGAATTATTTTGCATTGACTAATGAAGATTATTTTTCTTCCTGATAATGATTATCATCTGGGAAAGTCATTTGTACTGGTCGGTGCCGGAGCTCTGGGGTATGCTCGGATCATCATCGTCGGGAGGATCTTCTGTATCGATCGGTGCCCAGGTCTGGAATATATTCAGATGATCATAGATAATCATCTGTAATGCCCTGGATTTCTGATGCTGGTTGGTGCGGGGATTTCTTCTGGTGATGATGGTCTGAATGTGCTTGAGCTTCTGGTATTGATTGATGCAGATGATGTTTTCCTGATGATAATCGTATATTTCGATTTTTTGGTACTGATTAATATAAATGACTTGTCTGTGGATGTTTGAAATTTGATTACATCACCGATCTTAATGATCATTAATAACCTGAATCTATGATTGTAGAGTATAAATATTTGATATTAAGTCCTGAACCGCATGTTGATAATTTATGTAGAGAAAATGGTATGGTCGAGAGAGGGGGGATTATATAAGTTCACTTCCTTCCACTCCCTTTCAAGCGAGCAACTTGTGATTTACTGTGTGATATGTTATTTCATGTATTATTACCTGATTGCTTGAAATAAACCATTTCATTAATTCATTCATGTCTTCGAGCAATTTCAATAAAATCAATGTTTGGGTTAATTATGATTAAATGGATCCAGCTTTTCTAACTCACTTCTGCAGCCGAGCCCTGCCTCCACATCCCAATGTCTTTTAGGGTAAAGTTATTTTATAAAGTTATTATAAAGTTATTTTTGAATTTCAAATCCATTTCAACATGTGTGCAAATGAAATGTTGCTGAGGGGGTAAGATGAGTGGAGATTAATAAAAAAAATCTTGCTGTTGTTTGTCAACTTTGTTGTGTGTTCAAGTTCTGTGTCTCTTTAAAAAGAGACATGGAAAGCTGATAAAAAAAACATGTAACAAATAAAAATATTAATCACTCAGATTGTCTGCCCTTAAGCACCCACATATATGTTTTCAGGATCAATCACGTATTAAATGATTTGTTTCTTATTAGAGTTAAATCTGCAGGATCTTTTCTCTGGTCTGAACAGAAGTGAAACTTATGCTCCACCCAACTTACGGCTCCGCCCTCATCTTAAGAGTGAGTCAACTGGAGTCAGAAATGAAAGTAAAACGAGGAAAAGCTAAAAGCAGCAGGAAACAGAGAGACACTGAGAGAGTGACCTGAAAACACGACCACACCAGGTTTGATTCTTTTTACCTTTGCAAAAATTTACCCATGAGTCTTTGCTGCTCTGATAGCTGCAGATGAGTTCTTTTTCTTTGCTGAAAATGCTTTTTCAAAGAAACAGATGTGGTCCTTTCACTCAGAAGAAAGTTTTTGCCTCAGAGTTTGTAACTTCAAGGCAGAGACTGA
This sequence comes from Oryzias melastigma, assembly GCF_002922805.2. Lineage (NCBI taxonomy): Eukaryota > Metazoa > Chordata > Actinopteri > Beloniformes > Adrianichthyidae > Oryzias > Oryzias melastigma. Next base: position 1,683,843 of record NC_050519.1, read on the forward strand.
GGGTATATGTTAGCTTTTTCTGTGGAAATAGAAAGCATACCAAATATTTTATTTAATTTTTAAAGCAGCAGCTTTGCCTTAGGGGTTTAGGAGTAGACTTTTGTCAAATCTTATCTGAATGCAGCACTGTAACGTTTGAACAGAACAACCCAAACTAAATGCAAACAGAGATCTCAGTGAAGAAAGCAGACTTAATGAATATGTAGCTCCAGAGGAGAATCCTGACTCTTCGTGCACTGAAACACGTTACAATAAAATGAGAGGAGGTGCGGGCTGGAGAGATGATGTCAGGAGACGAGGGGGAATCCAGAACCTCCTCAGAGGTTCAAGTGGAGGAAGGAGGAGGGAAATCCAGAGTCGGGAGAGGCTGAAGTTCATTCACAGTAATCCTGAGAGAACACAAACAAATCCAAAGTCTGGGAGAGAAAGCAGAACAAAACAGCAGGGAGACAGACTAGAGATAACCGTAATCAGTCGGGAAAAACCAACGAGAGCTGTGAACAGCTGGAGGGTGAGGTAAGGCAGGAAGTGGGAGGAGCTGGCACTCTTAGAGGTGGAGGTGTCATTAGGGAGGGAGGAGAAAAGGACATGAAAAACAAAACCAACAACAGACTATGACTAGCAGGATAGTTCTATTTGGTAGAACTTTGAATCAGAACCAATCAGGGGGGAGACATTTTCCTAATCTTTGTATTAAAAGTCTCTTTGCTGCTTTCAACAACAATAAAACAAACAAAAAAAAGTAAAACCAAAGCATCAGGTGCAGCAGGTTTGTTTTATTGTTGTTTAAATGATGTTTTTGTGTTTTTCTGCAGTGAAATCCTTAAACTGATCATCTCAACGCCAGCATGAGCAGATATGAATGGGCTGAGGATGATTTCCTGCCTGTAGGAGTGACTCGCCTCACAACAGACGAGCCCGAAAATGGCCGTACCTACGTCATGTACCACGGCACCACCCGGGAGAGTGCTGAGAGCATCTGGGAGAACGGTTTTCAGCGGTCTTCCAAAGGGATGCTGGGTCCGGGGGTCTACCTCAGCAGGGACCTGAAGAAGGCCGAACGATATCCCATCAACCACCCTGATGAGGACAGGGTCATCATCAAAGTGAAGGTCGACGTGGGACGCGTCATCGCCATCAGACACCAGAACCACCCCCTCCAGGAGACCTGGAGCTCCTATGGGTACGACAGCGCCTGGGTGCCGCCCAACTGTGGGATGGTGAAGAGCGGCCTGGAGGAGAACTGCATCTGGGACCCCTGTCGCATCCACATCCTGAATCTCATTAAACCGCAGCTGCTGCCGTTTGCGGCTAATTACGATTCTTAAATTTCACATAGTTGAGGCTAATCTTTGTAGCACAAATGAGATTAGTTATTTTTGACAACAAATAAATTGATTTTATACCTGTGTCAGTGCAAACGTGTTTCACAAATGATGACGAGAATCACAAAACCACACCGTTGTCATGACAACCACACCCCTCCCGTTTCTCAGGTTGTGTCTGGTTAAACCGGGTGAAGGAAATAAAGGATCTTCATCATCTGCAGTGTTTCTGGGTCTCGTTCAGTCGGACAGAACTTCCTTACGCCTCTGCCACAGGTGGATTACTCTACTGGAGGGTCCAGAAGGTGACCCAGAAACCTCATCCTCCTCTTCCTCACAGAGCAGGATGAGGAGTGAAAGTCAGCAGTAGCTGCTGTAGAGCTAAAGCCAACATCGGAGCTCTATTTTCTCCCTCCTGGAGTTTACAAGAAGATAAAAAAAGCAGATTTTCTTGCAGAACCTGAGCAGGAACCTCCCTCAACAAGGTCTCTGAGCTGAAGGGAAAGAATCCCAAACATCCTGAATAAACACCCAACAGAGAAACGGTGGTTGTGCAAATATCAACCCCCCAAACAAAAACCAGAAGTTCTGATGAAAACTTCCCCCTTTGCCACCAGAGAGAAGAAAGAAAAATGTTCTGCAGGTTGTTGGTTCTGAGCAGAGGCCTCTCAATACTTTCAACTTTTTCGACCATCTTTCCACAGAAAATGTCTGTAGAAATGTGGAGTTTCTCTGCTCGTCTTCTGCATCTGTTCCCTCACTCTCCTGCTCAACAACACGAGACAAGAAGAATGCAAACATTCAAGCTCAGGAGTATCAGGAGTCCTCCCTCCTCTCCAAAATCCAAGGACACTCTGGCATCTGACCCCGAGACTCCGCCTCCTCTGGACCTTCCTCTCTCTCCTGGAGTTTAAAAAACAAACAAATGAATGAACCAAATGGACGTTTTGATCCACCTGAACTTTCAAGCTCTTAGTGGAGCTTCATGCAGTATTCAGAAAACAACACAGCAACAAAACAAAACCCAACGCTGACTCAGCAGAAACGTCTGCAATACTGTGGACCTTAACAGGCTGGAAAGGTTCACACTCGGGTCAGAGCTTATCTTAAGGGGAGGGGTTTATGTTGTTTCCGTGGTGACTGTGCACAAAGAAGAGCCTCTATGACATGTGGTGTACCACAGGGTTCGATTCTTAGACCTCAAAATCTTGGTGTCTTAGGTTGTACTCAGATCTGTTGGTCCGGACCAAGTCCTGAACTTTGTGTTTGGTCAAACTAAAGCTTCTAAACAAAGCCATGTGACCAAAGATCTCTTCAGTCATTGGCCAGGAATTACGTGGGCGAGGTATCTGAATTGGACTTGTTTGTGGATAACGCGGTCTCGTTACCGGGTCATCGCACACTAAAGGCTGGTTTGGGATCTCCTCCTGAACCCCTCGGTGTCCCCGGCTCGTCAGCGCTCCTGCTTTTCGTAAGGTCGGGGGTCCGCAGCCCTTATTAAATAAATAAATTAAATATAATCATTGTGATTTGGCGCCCCCTCCAGCAGATGGCATCCTAGGCGTCTGCCTAGGTCACCCATGCCCAAAACCGACCCTGATTATCATGGGCAAACGAACTAGAAGTGTGCAAGTGCAAGCGAACCAGATGTGTCCAGTCTGAATACAATCTACCAATCTGAGTCTACCTAATCCATCTAATAGATTCACACCAAAGTGAACAGTGAACAGTGGTGTTCACCTGAGCTTTATGGTGCGTTTGGAGCTTGTGGTGTTTGTTTTTAACACTCAACCTAAAACAGAATTATTTGAAAAAAAGATAAAAAGCTTCTTTATTATGGACTGAAATTGACTTTTAAGTGCATGTAGCATCCTCAAATCGAACTGTGCTGCAGTTCCTTGATTTACTCCTTAGTCTTAAATGTTGTGATCATGGAAACTGAAGTGATCGACCCACTGATCCACAGCCACCTGCCAGCCCAACGACACGAGGACGCTCCTCAGAAAATTCTCCATGTGTCACAGAAACTTGAAACTTCCTGTTCATCATTAGAACAGAAACATTTTACACAGAGATAAAGCACCAAATAGGAAATAGAAACACTGATTTAATCCAAACAAAGAAGAAGTCAAACTGTGCATAAATAACTGCTGACTCGCTTGATTCGTTTTTTATGCAATATTTTTTGCTCCAGTTCACCTGAAATGCAGATTCTGAGTCACAAGTGATGATTCATGTTCTCCACGTTTGCTTTATTTCAGCTCATTTCTTTCATCAAGAGTTTTAATAAATAAAAGTTCTGGAAGAAAGAAAGTGTTTTCTCCAGAGGAAAGAGGAAGTTACGAGAGGAAAAGGATTTTAAATTAAAACATATATATATGTCATTTTTGGAAAAAAGGAGAAGGAAAAAGATCTTTAAACTTTTACAGCAATAACATGTTTAAAATTTTTTAAATGAACATTCTTTACACAATAGACAAAAAAAACGATTCTGTTAAATCATTGGTTTTTGGTTTCTCGGTTTCTTTTGGAAAAACAGCGCCATCTACCAACGTCAGGTGGAACTGCTTCTGACTGATTTCTAAAAAACAAAGCAAAAAGGAATTAAAAAATGATTTTTATTTAATTAATTCATCAGTTTGATTAGAAATAAGTGCTTTTTTAATTTAAGAATTCGAATTTTTAGGTTAACCCCCCCACCAACCCACCACTACGACAACCACAGTTTTTTCTTAATAAACACAAATTCTTTTAGAGAAAAATCCAACCTCATCGTAACAAAAAACATGTGACGGAGCAGTAATGACCTGTATCAAATATAAATATATGAAAACTTTTAAGAAAAACAGCTAATGAAGATTATCCTCTGTGCATTCATCCATATTATAAATATTACTTCATTACAACTGAAAAACAACATAAAATGTATACTTTTCAAGTACTCTAAATTTAATTAAAAGTATTTCGACAGCCTGTCGTTTTTGTTATTTCGTTTTTATCAACTATTCAAACAAAACATTTCCAGTGAATTTTTAAATAACATTGTTAACAGATTTAGTTGTAAAACAAAGTTTTTAAAGTACATTCAGTGATTTCCTTGTTTGTACTCTGATGTTCTACATGGATTTAGACAGGACAGAAACTGAATAGTGTAAATTTGTGTATTTTTCTATTTGTCAAAGATTTTCGACATTTAAATGAAGTCCAGCTTTAAAAAACCTCTAAGATGAAATGCACTCATAGTTCCAGCAGGTGGCAGCATTCTCAAATAAAAGTTTTTATAAGAGAATTTTTCATTTTTTAAATAAATAATGTGGCCACTTGAAACTCTAACATTAATTTTACTGTGAAAAAATCTCTTCATCACTTTTTCACAATAAAAAAGCGATATAATCAATAATTAAAAAGAGAACACACAAATGTGTGCACGCACACACAACAGATTATTCAACCAAACAAGAAATAAAATTAGTGTCAAATACGTGACAAAGTCATCTGACTCTGACAGGAAGTCTCTGAAGGGTGACGTTTTCCTGAACTCGTCTTTGGGTTCTTTTCCGGCTTCAAATCACTCTGTGAACGTTTATTTCTGGAGATCAGATCGACTAACATGGTCAAACTCTTGACTGTGTTTTAGAAAAGAGGTTGATGACGTTCTTAAAGTCTGTGAGCAGGAGAATGACAGAGATGTGGACCGGTCTGGCTCAGGAAACTGAACCGGAAACATGATGGGAATTCTATTTTTGTCTGCTGGAGGAGACTGTGAAGGGGGCGGGGCATCTTCTAATTCCAGCCGCTTCCTAAAAAACATGTGACCTACAGAGGAAATCCCTCCAATGATCAGAAATACCACACGTCATGGAAGTCGCCACCTTCCAATACACACAAATGTTGAAGAAAAAGTGAAACAAAAATGTAAAAATGTTTTCTCCTGCAGGACAAACAGTTGCCTGAAGATCGGAGACAGGAACATGAAAACATTTACACCCCAAACACAGAAACTATAGAATTATGCAGTAGGTGGGAATCATGTACATATACTGCTCACAATTTGGACAGTCTTTGCCAAATATCAAAAACAAAGTAAACTTTTGAACTTCAAATTATCTGGTGTTCCGTGGAGCCGGAGCGGTGATTGGAGTCTCTGCTGCTTCCTCATTTTGATAAATCTTTACTGTTTAAAGTTTTAAAGCACAATATTCTGATTTTTTTTTACTCTGTGTCTTAATATTTGTATGCAGTTAACTTTCTCTGAATTACAAAACATGTTTTGCAATATAGCTTAAATTACCATATGTAACGCTTTGCTGTATCAAAGAAGCCTAATTTCTAGTTAGTATTCTGTTGTGTTTTTTTCATCACGTGTTCAGTAACTGACAAATCAAACTCTTTGTACCCGTTCTCAAGGATCTTCTCCAGCATCTTTTGTAGACTTTTTTTCAGCATCTTGTAGATGTTTCTTGAGTCTCTTCTTTAGACTTTTCTTCAGCATTTTTTTTCTCAGACTTTTCTAGAGCCTCTTTCGTAGACTTATTTTGAACCTCTTCTCTTGTCCCTTTCACAGACTTTTCTTGGTCCTCTTTTGTAAACTTCTCTAGAACCTCTTCTCTAGGCTCTTTTGTAGACTGTGAACTGGTTTGAGGTTTTCCTGTCTGCAGGTGGTGTTGTATTGTTATTTTGGTTTGAATCCTGGTTTGGTCGTTCTAGTTTGCATTTTCTCCATGCTTTGGTTTTCTCAGAGGAATCTGGCTTCCTCCCACAGTTCAAAAATCAGCTCAGATCCTGAAGAGTTCCATCTTCAGGTTCTGTTTTCTGGACTGTACAGAAGGGAAATTTATGCTCCACCCTTATCTTAAAAGTGAGTCAACAGAAGTCAAAAATGAAAGTGAAACGAGAAAATCTCAAAGCAGCAGGAACCAGAGTTCATTCTGACACTGAGGGTGAGCTGAAAACACGACCACACCGCTTTCACACCAGGTTTGATTCTTTCTATCTTTACAAAAACTAGATTAGTTCAGGGTTCTTTAGCTTGACTGAAAACGCTTGTTTAAAAAAATAGATGTTGTAGTGTTTGTACTCAGAAGAAACTTTTTGCCTCAGAGTTGTCAAATTGAAGGTATAGAGTCAGCCTTTTGGAAGTGGAAGACGTGACAAATGTTTTATTGAATTTGTATGCAGCACTGTAATGTTTTGAATAGAACAACCCAAACTAAGTGCAGAGATCTCACTGCGTGAATAGTCCTCCACACCACGCTCACGAGGGAGTTTGAAACCAGAGGTAATAAATATACCGCTCCAGAGGAGAATCCCGACTCTTCTTCTGCTAAAAATAAGTTAGGATAAAATAGATGGAGGAGGAGCATGCTGGGAGATGATGTCAGGAGAGTCGGAAGAGGCTGGAGTTCATCTATAGCAGGGGTGTCAAATCAATCGCACAGGGGGCTAAAACCTAAAACACACCGTAGGTCAAGGATCGAACAGGATAGACATTTATTGAACACTCTTAAACTACAAATTTAAAACAGTAACTTTTTATGAACTAGATATATAGCATTACTGCGATAATGCTAGTGTGAATGCTGGAAGCTGAATTTGGCCGCTGAAAACTCTGAAGCTGATAGCTGAAAATGCTGAAGCTGATAGCCAGCTAAAATATTAGATGAATACAAAATTAGCCTAAAAGCACACCAAAAACTTAGGTTAGTAAAAACAGCCAGGATGTAGCTGAAAAATTAGCTAAACTCCAAAATAACCAACAAACAAAAACAAAACAGAAACAAAACAGAAACAAAAAAGAAGCCCAAATTAGCCAAAACAGCTAGCATATAGCTGAAATATTAGCTAAACTCAACAACAGCCATAAGAAAAAAAAACAAAAAACGCCTGAATTAGCCAAAACAGCCACCATTTAGCTGAATAAATTGCTAAACTTCAAACGGACCAAAAACAAGATTTTTTTCAGGCCTAAATTAGCCAAAACAGATAGCATGTAGCTGAAATATTAGCTAAACTCCACAACAGCCTAAAACAATCTTAATAAATGCCAAAACAGTCCAAAAAGCTAGCAGAATGTCAATTTCTAAAACTATAAAATTAACATTAATATTAAATTATGTTAATAACATAATTATGAATAATAAAAAGGCAGGAATATTGTTCCAGAAAAAAATCAACTTAAAAAAAACTTTCAATATTTTCTCTCCATGAAATATATATTTTGTCAAAATTATTCAAATTAGAAATAAGATCAGGATGACATCATGTCATTAATAACAATATAAGAAAATGATCTGGAGGGCCGGATAGAATTACCCAGAGGGCCGGATCCGGCCCCCAGACCTTGACTTTGACACATGTGCTCTATAGTAATCCAGAGAAAACACAAACAAATCCAAAGTCTGGGATCTGGACTGAGGCAGAACAGAACACTAAAGAGACAGCAAATCTTAATCAGGGACATAAAAAAACAGTCGGGAAAAACCGATGAGAGCCACGAACGGCTAAGATGAGGCACAACAAACGGGCAGGAGCTGCCACTCTCACAGGTGGAGGTGTTGTCAGGATGAGAGGAGAACATTTTGTAAAAAAGAAAAAAAAATGTTTAAAGTATAAAACTGCGATCTGTTGCCTTTATCTGGCAGGCTACACCGCCGGCGCTCCACCTGCTAAGTCTTTGGTTTTTCTTTGGGTTTTACTGTCGTTGAAATGATGCTGATGTTTTTTTGTGTGTTTTTCTGCAGTGAAGTCCTTGAACTGATCATCTCAACGCCAGCATGAGCAGATATGAATGGGCTGAAGATGATTTCCTGCCTGACGGGGTTTTTCGCCTCACTACTGAAGAGCCTGAAGATGGTCGTACCTACGTCATGTACCACGGCACCACCCGGGAGAGTGCTAAGAGCATCTGGGAGAACGGTTTTCAGCGGTCTGCAGATGGGATGCTGGGTCCGGGGGTCTACCTCAGCAGGGACCTGGAGAAGGCCAGACGATATCCCATCGAGCTGGAGGACGACGAGGACAGGGTCATCATCAAAGTGAAGGTCAACGTGGGACGTGTCATCGCCATCAGATACAAGAAACACAAACTCAGGAAGACCTGGAGCTCCTATGGGTACGACAGCGCCTGGGTGCCACCCAACTGTGGGATGGTGAAGAGCGGCCTGGAGGAGAACTGCATCTGGGACCCTAGACGGATCAAAGTCATGAGACTCATCAGTCCTCAGCTGCTGACTTCTTCTCCAGCCTCTTCTCGAGCTTCTTCTCCAGCTTCTTCTCCAGCTTCTTCTCCAGCCTCTTCTCGAGCTTCTTCTCCAGCTACTTTTCGAGCTTCTTCTCCAGCTACTTCTCGAGCTTCTTCTCCAGCTACTTCTCGAGCTTCTTCTCCAGCCTCTTCTCCAGCTCCTTCTCCAGCTTCTTCTCCAGCTTCTTCTCAAGCTTCTTCTCCAGGCTCTTCTCGAGCTTCTTCCAGAGCTTCTTCTCCATCCTCTTCATCATCCTCTTCTCAAGCTTCTTCCAGAGCTTCTTCTCCATCCTCTTCATCAGCCTCTTCCAGAGCTTCTTCTCCATCCTCTTCATCAGGCTCTTCTTGAGCCTCTTCCAGATCCTCTTCTCCATCTTCTTCTAAGTGAACCGGATGTGCCCAGTCTGAAACATCCTAAAAGACTTTGACCAGAGTTTCTGTCTGAATTCAAGAATCCACTTGGATGAAAATTGTAATTTATGTAGTGTTTTTAACAAGTCCTTCTGGCATTTTTCAGATGATGGAGGACATATATAAAGAAAATTAAGCTTAAAATGGTATTTCTGGGTATTTTTTTTGTTTAAATTGTTGTGAAAAAGATCAGATTGTGACATAAAATATGTTTGGTTATGGGGCCACAAGCTCCCTGCTCCGCTCCATGCTGATACATCCACTTACAAATCGATGTTCGTCGATCTTCGTTCCAGTACTCACCTGTGGTCATGAGCTCTGGGTCATGACTGAAAGAACTAGATCCCGACTACAAGCAGTTGAAATGAATTTCCTCCAGGGGGTGGCTTGGCGCTCCCTTAGAGATTTGGTGAGAGGCTCGGTCACCCGGAGAGAGCTCGGAGTACAGCCGCTTCTCCTCAACATCCATAGGAGCCAGTTGAGGTGGCTCGGGCATCTGATCCAAATGCCTCCTGGAGAGGTGTTCCAGACATGTCCCACTGGGGAGAGGCCCTGGGGAAGACCCAGGGAACGCCTTGAAGTCTTCACACAGGAGCTGGAGGAAGTGGCCGGGGAGTCTGGGCATCTTTGCTCAGACCCGGTCCTGGATGACCCGAAGATGGATGGACGTCTTTATTTTCCTCGTCTGAGCTGGCGTCTGGATCAAAGCTGTACGGCTGGATGGGTCACCAATAACCAGCAATGTTTTCTTGGAGGTGTGTGGGACTGTAAGCTAGAAGGAGAGCTAGTAAAAAGACAGAAAAAGGAAGGAGGGGCGGGATTATTTTGCGCCAATAGTCCCACCCACAACTCAGAGGTGATTTCTAATTAATTTAGCAGAAACTATGTCCTACAACAGAGAACAGGCTTTTTTTTAAATATAATTAAAGACTACTGGAAACATTTTGAAAATAGATCCAAATATAATCAGAGTGGAACTATAAAGGCAAGTTTATTTGTATAGCACATTTCATGTACAGAGACAATTCAAAGTGCACGAGGAAGATGTTCCTCAAAATCTTTTATCTTTCAGAGAAACTTGAAGCTCAAAGTTTCTGCTCATCATTAAACAACAATAAACAAAAATAAAACCACATATTTAATACAAACAGAGAAGCTTCAGTCAAACTGTGCATTAATAAATGCTGACTCGGTTGATTATTTTTTTCATAACATTTTCTGCTCCAGTTCACCTGAAATGCAGATTCTATGAGTCACAGGTGATGATTCATGTTCTTCACATTTGCTTTATTTCAGCTCATTTCTTTCTTCAAGAATTTTAAACAATATAAGTTCCGAAGAAAAAAAAAAGTTTTCTCCAGAGAAAAGAGGAAGATACAAGAGGAACTTCTTCTGTGGTTCTTCAGCAAGATTTAAAAAAAAAACATTTTGGAAAACAGAAAGAAGCAGGAATAAGATTGTTCATTCTTTACAGGTAAACTTTTTTTTATACAAATAGTTGTCAAAAAAAAAAAAGTTAAATCACAGGTTTTTGGTTTCACGGTTTCTTTTGAAAAAACAGCACCATCTAGCAAAGTCAAGTGGAACTGCAACTGACTGATTTAAAACAACCAAAATAAGCAAAAAACATCATTTTTATTTCATCCATTTATGAGTTTGATTAGAAATACGTTTTAAAAACAGGTATTTTAAAGTTAACTCCCATAATCACATTTTTTTGGGTAATAAAACACAAATTCTTTTAATGCTCAACAGAAAAATCCAACCTCCTCATGTCAAATAGCATGCGACGGAGCAGTAATGACCTGTATCAAATATAAAAATATGAAAACCTTTAATAAAACAGCTAATGAAGATTATCCTCTGTGTATTCATCCATATTATAAATAAAATTATAAATTCATTACAACCGATTGTTTAAATTTCATGTTTATTTTTAAATGAAAGATCAAGTGTAAAATTTGATAAGCAAAAGTTTAGTTATTTTCCAGAATCTGTAAAATAACTAAACTTTTGGTAAACAAATACTAACTTTTAAGCAAACATAAAATTTTGTACTTTTTAAATTCCCTCAATTTGACTAAAAGTACCTCAACAGCGTTTGTCATTTTTGTGCATTTCATTATTTATCAGACAAATCAAATAATAAAACTTTTTTGATTAACATTGTAAACAGATTCACCTGTAAAAATTTAAAGTTTTTTAAAGCGCATGTAGTGATTTCCTTGTTATTAATCAGATGTTCTATGTGGAATTAGACAGAACAGAATTTTAATCTCATGTAATTTGTGTATTTTCGATTTGTCCATATTTTTCTAAGTTTAAATAAAGTCATTTTAAGTTGAGCGTCAAAATAAAACCCACTAAGATGACGCACACACATAATTCCAGCAGGTGGCAGCATTCTCAAACATAACTTTTTATTTAAGATTTTTTTTTTAATTAAATATTGTGGGCACTTCAGACCCTAAAATGTAATACTGTTATTGTGAAAAAGTCTCTTCATCACAATCAATAATAAAAACAACACACACACACGTGTGGACACACACATCAGATTATTCAGCAGTTTCAAGCAAATAAGAAATAAAAAGAATGTCAAATAAAATCATCATAGAGAGCAGATAGACTAACGTGGTCAAAAACCCTTGATTGTATTTTAGAAAAGAGTTTGTTGACATTCTTAAAGTCCCTGAGCAGCAGAATGACAGAGATGTTGCCAGTCTGGCTGAGGAAACTGAACTGGAAATATGAGGGTAAATTCTATTTTTGTCTTCTGGAGGAGACTGTGAAGGGGGCGGGGCATCTTCTAATTCCAGTCACCCTTCCAACATTTAGTAAAATGTGACTCCACTTCATAGTGGCGAAATCTTTCTTTTGTTCTTAAAAACATGTGACCTACAGAGGAAAGTCCCTCCAATGAACAAAAATATCCCCATCGCAGGTGTAGCCACACCCACCCTCCAAGACACTAAATCGTCAGCTTAAGAGAAAAAGTGAAACAAAATCGTAGAAATATTTCTCCTGAAGGACAAAGAGAGTCCCCTGATGATCTGAGATCGGCCTATGAAGACATTTACACCCCAAACACAGAAACTATAGAATATTTACAGTAGCTGGGAATCATGTAAATATATTGACACACTTTGGAAAGTCTTTACTAAACGTCAAAAATAAAATCCACTTTTGAACCTGAAATCTTCTGGTGGAGAAGCGATTCTTAAGCCTCTTTTGAAGACTTCTCTCGAGCTTCTTCTCCAGCCACTTTTTAGCTAAACGGCCCCTTGGTGTGATTGTGTGTCCCTGCAACAACCTGTCCAGTGTGTTACCCGCCTTCGCCCAACAGTAGCTGGGATAGGCTCCAGCAAAATGAAGGATAGTGTCAGTCTGCAACTTGAACACGAAAGAGGTGATCAGACAAAACCTGTTGGATTCATTTTTGTGTGTCTGTCATTTTGGCCCATCCTGCTTTATTTTTTTTGTATACCCCAAAGATTTTATTAAAATAAAAAAACAATGGAGTCTCTCCTGGCTTGCCAACTGTGTTGATGATATTCCTGGACTGCTAAAGAGAGACCCTCGACAATGTGGGATACTTGTTCGGGTCACTTATCATTTCAAATGAAACAAAGCATCAATCTGTACATTTTTAGTGGATTTTACAATAGTTTTTAACTTTTTTGACTCCAATTTTGCTCCAACATCTCTATGTAATTTGTTAAATTCATTTTGAGGGACAATAAAGTTATTTTAAATTTGAAATCCAGCTCAACATGTGTGCAAACTATTGGGACTCCTAGAAAATGTTTGTGTGGAGTTGAAAAAACATGCAACAAACAAAAAGAAATACGATTTTTTTTTAAATACTAAAGAAAATCTGTACATTTCTTGTCTCCACTACATGTGGTTCATTTTGTCTGCTCTAAAGCACAAACTCTGATGTTTGAGGATCAACCACAGATTGAATGATCTGTCTCCAAATAGAATTTAATCTTCAGGATCTGCTTTCTGGACTGAACAGAAGTGAAACTTATGTTTTGCTCAATCTGCTGCTCCACTCTTATCGTAAAAAGGAGTCAACTGGAGTCATAAATAAAGTAATACGAGGGAAAGTCCAAAGCAGCAGAAAGCGGACTTCAGTCTGACACGGAGAGGGTGAGACGAACACACGACCAACCGCTTTCACGCCAGGTTTGATTCTTTTTACCTTTGCAACATTTACCCATGAGTCTTTTCTTCTGTGCACAGCAGACTCTGATGGCTGTAGATGAGTTTTTTTGTTTTACTGAATTTACAGAAAGCATCAGTTAAAAAAAACACAGATGCGTTGTTTTCACTCAAGAAAGTTTTTTCAGAATTGGTAAATTTGAGCAGAGATTGAAGGTAGGAGTCAGCCTTCCATAGATGGAATGTTAATGGAATTTTTTAAAGGAGCTGATGTTTGGGACTTTTGTCAGGTCTTATTGGAATGCAGGACTGTAATGTTTGAATAGAACGGCCCACACTTAATGCACACGGAGATCTCGGTGAGTGAACAGTCCTCCACACCAGGAGCACAGGGGAGTCTGAAACCAGAGGGAATAAATTTGAGGTTTCAGAGGAGAATCCTGCTTCTTCTTATGCTAAAAAAAACAAAGCACTTAAAATGGAGGTGGAGCAGGCTGAAGAAATGATGTCAGGAGACGAGGGGGAATCCAGAACCTCCTCAGCGGCTCAAGTGGAGGAAGCAGGAGGACGGAAATCCAGAGTCGGGAGAGGCTGAAGTTCAGCCACAGTAATACAAAGAGAACGCAAGCAAATCTGAAGTCTGGGAGCCAGACAGAAGCAGAGAAGGCAGAACGAAACACTAAAGAGGAAGCAAATTGTAATCAGGGACAGAAAACAAAAATCTGAAACCTGATGAGACCTATGAGCTGGCAGCAAGAAACTGGCGGGAGCTGCACTCACAAATGTTGTCAGGATGAGAGGAGAATTGAAGGGAAAAACAAAACCTTTCTATGAAAAGTCCGTCTTTGTTGTTTTCTGTTGCCTTTAGCTGGCAGGCTGGACCGTCGATGCTCCGCCTGCTGAACCCGAGTCTTTGGGTTTTTCTTTGTGATTTATTGTCTTTGAAATGATGTTTTTGTGTTTTTCTGCAGTGAAGTCCTTAAACTGATCAACTCGACGCCAGCATGTGCAGATATAGGTGGGCTGAAGATGATTTCCTGCCTGTAGGAGTGACTCGCCTCACTACAGAACAGCCTGAAGATGGTCGTACCTACGTCATGTACCACGGCACCACCCGGGAGAGTGCTGAGAGCATCCGTAACAATGGTTTTCGGCGGTCTACAGATGGGATGCTGGGTCCGGGGGTCTACCTCAGCAGGGACCTGGAGAAGGCCAGACGATATCCCATTGACCACCCTGACGAGGACAGGGTCATCATCAAAGTGAAGGTCAACGTGGGACGTGTCATCGTCATCAGACACCAGGACCACGACCTCCAGAAGACCTGGAGCTCCCAGGAGTACGACACCGCCTGGGTGCCGCCCAACTGTGGGATGGTGAAGAGCGGCCTGGAGGAGAACTGCATCTGGGATCCTAGACGGATCCACATCCTGAGTATCATCGGACCACAGCGATTCTAAGATGATTAAATTTCACGTAGACTTCTAAGATGAGGTTAATCTTTATTGTTCAAATGTGATTCTTTTATTTTAGAAAAATAATAAACAGATTTAATATCCGTGTCAGTGCAAACATCTTTAACAAAAGACAGGATTTTAATGGGCAAAAAAGATAACAAGAATCGTAAAACCACTCCGTTGTCATGACAACTGCACCACCCCTGTTTGCAGACTCTATTGCATTAGCACCAGATACAATTTATGCGGCAGGAGCATCGTGTTTCAAGCCGCATCACCCAATCACGGACTCAGCTTTGGGCATGTGGTGTTTTATTGGTTCAATCAAAGGGTAAAAAAGATTCAATATGGCCGTTCAATGTTAGGATTCAGGTCCTGAACCTCCATCCATTTTCTTAACCTGCTGGGGCAACAGGGTTGTTGGAGACTTTTATGGTTACAGTTGGGTGAAGGCAAGGTAAGTTTATTTGTATAGCACATTTCATGTACAGAGACATTTCAAAGTGCTTTATATAAAATATTAAAAGAAACAATAAAAAGAAATAGTACAGATCTGATCATTAAAAGAAAATTTACGAAAGTAAAAGATTTTAATTTAAAACAAGCATAGATAGACAGCACGGACATAAACTTTTGAATACATATTAATCAAATGCAGATGAGAACAGGTGAGTCTTTAACCTGGATTTAAATACACTGAGTGTTTCAGCAGATCTAAGGTTTTCTGGAAGTCTGTTCCAGATCTGTGGTGCATAGAAGCTGAATGCAGCTTCTCCATGTTTAGTTCTGACTCTAAGAACTGATAAAAGACCGGATCCTGATGACCGCAGAGGTCTGGCTGGTACATACTGGGTCAGGAGGTCAGTCATGTATTTTGGTGCTAAACCATTCAAAGCTTTATAAACCAGTAACAGAACTTTAAAGTCTATCCTCTGACAGACAGGTAACCAGTGTAAAGACCTCAGAACTGGACTGATGTGGTCTACTTTCTTGGTCCTTGTGAGAACCCGAGCAGCAGAGTTCTGAATAAGCTGCAGTTTCCTGATGGATTTTTTTGGTAGTCCTGTAAAAACACTGTTACAGTAATCAAGTCGACTAAAGATGAAAGCATGCACTAGTTTCTCCAGGTCCTATAAGATCTCGGTCTCCTGGTGTCAGTCTAATATATATCTGTGTGTCATCTGCATAGCTATGGTAACTAATGTTGTTGTTCTTTATAACCTGGGTCTGTGGGAACTTCTAGATTTTCAACAGAAGTGGCCCCAGGATGGAGCCTTGGGGAACTTCACATGTAATTTCTATTGGCTCAGAAGTGAAGTTACCAATTGACACAAAATATTTTCTGTTTAGGGGTTTAAAAATGAAATCTTTCATTTAGAAATTGATGCTAAACAACATTAAAGAGTAACTGGATGGCTGCACTTGTTTGCTACCGCTAAATCTATTATTCTTTAGCCGCAGTGTCACATACACTCTCTGGGCTCACCAGCGCCCTCTGCCCCGTGGCATGCGTACTGCAGTGATGCAGGCAGCCTGTCTGTCTCACCTAGTGTGTTTTTAAAGCTGATAAAAAGACTAAATGAGTCACAAACTGGCCTTAATGTAATCACAAATATAGCAAGAGATAAGCAAATTAGGTCATTTTAAAATAAAGCATATTTTATGAATACTGAAAACTGAAATAATACAGCGCATGCGTCAGCTGCAGCTACAGTCTTTTTTTTGTTTGTTTTATTTAAATTTACAGAGCGTTAAGGCATATAGATTTTCAGAACAGCACCACAAACAAAAGGCACGAGAACCATAAAGTAACAGTCACATGTGGGTACAAAATTATGAAGAATCCAAATGACACACATAAAAGAGGAATCAAGAAAGATAAAAACATTAAAAAATAAATAAGAATAAAGGAGAAGTAACTAAATGCAAAAAAAAGATTAAAAAAAATAATAGTCCTGTGCATACATAAGACAAGAATATTAGTCCTCGTCAAAGATTTTAAAGTCTTCATAAGCTTCAAAAAGTCTTTTCCCATTTTTGTTACTGATTAATTTCAGAGTTTTGAGATGATTGTCCACCAAGTATCTTTTAAATGCTAAGAAATTAGTTTTTTTATTGCTCCATTTACATGTGTGAAGAAATAATTTGGCTAAAATTAATAGATTGATTGTAAAATTTTGTTCATCGTCATGTAAGGTCATTCCAAATATGATATCTTCTCGTTTTAAGGGCTGGGGTATAAAGATTGCTTGATAGCCAATCTTGGAGGTCATCCCAAAAAGTATTAGAGTTCTCTGGAAGGAAACACATTTGTAAGAATTTTAAAATGAACTTCTTTTGCTGTAGGGCTTAAAGGGAATGACAGGTAATTTGTTCTGTTTTTGAACCTCTGCATCAGGAAATAATTGAATAACAGAGTTTTTATTTGGCAGAACTGGAAAGTTTTCATCGGTGATATGCAGCCGCATTAGTCTTATAGAATAAGATTCATCTAATGAGTCTTTTCCAAATATTTGTAGTTTAGGTAATTGAAGATCTGAAGTTTGCGTTTTAATGTTTTGAACATGAAATTTGACTTTAAGAGGAATCGATTTTATAACTATTTAAATCTGAACGGTTGCAGTTAAAGTTAAACTTCAAACAAAAGTTTTCATAAGAGAGCCATTTAACAGATGTTTTATAGACCAAATATTCTTTTCCATCCAGTTTTCAAAATACAAAGACTTGTTCCTGTACAAGACATATCTGTTACTCCAGATGGGAGTTTGGTGAGGAGTAAAAGTGTGCGTGTACATTAGTTTCCAACATAACAGCACCTGTTTGTGAAAAGACGAGATGCAGTTACACTCGGTGTGTGCGGCGCTGGGTGAGGCTGGGGGTGGAGCTGCCTCATCCAACGTTATCTGACGCATTTAAACAGGAAACTCGTAAATTTGCTGCTTTTTTTTAACGGAAGTACCTTTGAAAACCCACACAAAAAAGGTCATCACAGAAAAAAACATTTCTAAAAAATAACATGATTTTTATTTTTAATTATAAAAAGTATATTAATCTTATTTAATGTATGCATTTCTTTAGGTATATTTTCCTGTTGAGGTTCAGCCTCACCTGCCTCTCCTGACTACACATCACGAATACTGCACCAGAGAAACATCTCAAAATCTTCTCCATGTTTCAGATTAACGTGAAGCTCAAAGTCTCTGCTCTTCAGTAAAACAGAAAAAAATGAAACAGCAAAAAGCAGAAATAAAACCACAGATTTTGCATGAACAGAGAAGCTTCAGTCAAACAGTGCATTAAGTGAAGTTGACTCGCTTCATTAGTTCTTCGTGTTATTTTCTGCTCCAGTTCACCTGAAATGCAGATTCTATGAGTCACAGGTGATGACTCATTTTCTTCAGGTTTTCTTTATTTCAGCTAATTCCTTTCATCAAGACTTTTAAACAATAAACGTTAGAGGAAAGAGGAAGTTACAGGAGGGACTTCTTTTGTGGTTCTTCTACAGGATTTTAAATAATAATGAAATTTTGTCATTTTAGGAAAACGGGAGAAGGAAAAAGATCTTTGCAGCTATAAAATGGTTTAAAACATTTCGAGTGAACATTCCTTACACAGATAGATGCCAAAGGAAAAAAAAAGATTCAGTTAAATCCATAGACAGTCTAATTATACAGTCAATGGTTAAATCATAGTTTTTCCTTCCTCGGTTTCTTTTGGAAAAACAGCGCTATCTAGCTAAGTTACTTGGAACTGAAACTGACTGATTTAAATAAACAGAAAGAAGGAATAAATAACATACTCTCTTATTGTGGCAGAAACGTGCGCAGTAGTGACCTACATCAGTTATAGATACATGAAAGACTTTTAGAAAACAGCTCATTATCCTTAGTTCATTTATCCAGATTTCATTTTTTTTAACTATTAATAATATTGTAGCTTCGTTACAACTGATGTAAATATTTTCTTGTTGTGTAAACGAAAGATAAAAGTTTAAGCTTTGATGGGAAAAAAAATATTTTACAGAATATGTAAAATAACTAAACTTTTAGCGAAAAATTATACCAGATTTGGAATAAACGTCAAATTTTTGACTTTTTGACTGTCTGTTTTTTTAGTACATTTTATTTTTTTAATCAGATAAGTAAAATTAAAACATTTTGAGTTAGTTTATAATCAACAAAGTAAATAGTTTATTATAAAAAATAGTTTTAAAGAGCAGTTACTGGTTTTCTTGTGTTTAATCTGATGTTCTATGTTGATGTAGGCAAAACAGAAACTTAATCTCGTGAATTTTACCATTCGTCTACATTTTGCTGTTAAAATGACAATGTTCTTTTTTAGAAAAAAAACACTAAGATGATATTCACGCATGTTTCCAGCAGGTGGCAGCATTCTCAAACACAACTTTTTATCAGAGAATTTT